>NC_136288.1:13946168-14191168 GCF_964198595.1 Lampetra fluviatilis
AGCGCTGGGTGACAGGCGCTGTACATAGCCGAGCACTCCAGCGGTCTCACGCCTCGCATTGTCCCGCCAATGATCGTTAATTTAAAATACCATTTAAACACGTTAACCGTTGCGTAATTGCATAAGTGTAATTACTTAGAGGCTGCCGCGTTAGGTGTTGACGTTCGGATTAAACAATCATATCTTCACAGTCTTGCGTGAAGGTTCATGCGTGACTGTGTGTGTGCGTTTAGTAAGCTACAAGAAGACGTGGAGCTGAGTGGACTTGCCGATGAGTGGTACCAGCGGTGTCAAGATCGGTCTCTGTGAAGGAGGCTCGTGAAGGACGCTGCTGCTGGGCAGTTGGAGGCAGTCGCCCTCCAGCAACAACGGGGAGCAGAGGAGCGACGCTCACAACAACGAGCAGAACGTTGGGTGGCTAAAACACAGCAAGTGGGAACAGTTCAGTGGTTGCCTCGGCCAGCCCATCTCGGTTAGTCGACCCATGGCACCTGGGTCTGTCCCGTGACCTCCTGCCAGCGGGCGTTCGACACTCCACCTCAACGTGCACATAGCCTGGCACAAGCTCCTTGGTGACGTCACCGCCACTTAGTGGCGAATGACGGTTCTTGTTGTTTGTTAAGGCTATACGGGGGATCTTTGTATAATGTAAGATTGATTGTGGGGAGACGTAGTGTAGCGGTTAGCGCACTGCGCTACTAACTCGGCCACCCGAGTTTGAATCCCGTTCACGGCCAACACCAGTGACGATTATCTGAAACGGTCATGGGCGTCCCCTAAAGCGAACTCAGCCTCAAATGAGTACCTGGTGCTGTGTGTAAACATCGCCACTAGGGAGACAAAGGCGGCCGAGTGTGGTCGTGGCCACCAACTCCCTCGTGTGCCGTGCCGCCGGTCATCGGTTGCTCTTTAAAAACACCTTCTCCAAACATCTCTAAAGGCTTTACGGGGGATCTTTGTCTTGTGTGTGTATGTGAGTGTTATTGTCTGTGCACGTGTGCTTTGTGAGTACACGGCGAGTGGGTGTTTGTGAGAGTGTGGGCGCCGTGAGAACCATGCCCGGGATAATTGACTCGAGTCGCTGCTCACTTCATTATCCGCTTCCCTCGAGATAACGAAGAGATACAAACTGTGCCCCGTGAAGATAATAGCCCAATCAGTCCGGGCCCTTCCGAGTTGAATCACGCCACACAAAGACAAAGACCCCCCGTGTAGCCTCCACATCCTCTCGGTGCAAGTGCCCTTAGCGAGCAGACAATGGCATTTGCCTTTCCCGATAACTTCTGTTTATATACGGCACCAAGTACACATTTAAGGCTGAGTCGACCTAGGGGAGGCGTGGCGGGAGGTCGTGAGGGGGGGGGGGGGGTTGGCTACCAATCAGACTCAGATGAGGCGTGGGGTCGAGCCACATCCAAAAGGGCAAGGGCTCACAAAGCGGTACCGATTTTATCGACCGCCGCTCCACGCGGATTCCATTGTGCGGTCGCCGCGTTTCTCGTCAGTCGCGGGCTGCGGATAAAGGCGCAGCCCTCTCGCCCTGCAGGCGGCCGCGATGACGCCGCTGCACGCGGAAGTGGCATCCCCTGCCCGCTGGAGGGAGCTCCACTCCAGTGGTAATTGGCCTACTCTTCCATGCCCACGCTTTACCCCACGCGACCCGCCGCCCATCGGCTGTGTTGTCACTTATACCGCTGGGGGGGGGGGGGCATAGAGACTCGGGGGGTGGAGGGCGCGGTGAATTTTGGGAAGGATTTGTCAGCGAATGTAAAGTGAAGTTTAAATGACGAGTGCCAATTTTTTTTGTAAGTTAAATATCCCGATAACAACGGTGAACACGTAAATGCGATTTCGCGCGAACAGAAGCCGCTCGACTTTGTTTGAAACGAGATCTAAGCGGGTTCCCATCGCTGCACTCCCACGCTGACTACACTCACTTAACAAACAAAGACAAAGACACCCCTTGTAGTCTTAACAGACTGTTGGGGAAAGTGCTGTTAGCGAGTAGTACTTATGAAGGAGTGAAAGGCTCACGTGGAGGTGAGTGGCCAACACGAGGCCCGGCCCCCTTTGTCTCTCTCGTGTACACCGTGCCGGGCACTCATATAAGGCTGAGTCAACCTAGAGAAAGCCCAGGGCCAGGACCGGTTCAGGCAATCGTCACTGGTATTGGCCGTGAGCGGGATTCTAACTCGGGTCGCCGGGTTCGTAGCGCGGTGCGCTAACCGCTACACCACCGCTCCCCACTACGCATACCAAAAAAAAGACAAAGATCCCCGTATAGCCTTAACAGACTGTAGGGGCAAGTGCTGTGAAGGCCACACGCAAATGCACACTACGACTCCCCAAGCACTCACACGTACACACCAACACATAACTTTGACAAGATCCCCCGTATAGTCAAGACTGTCAGGGCAAGTGCTGTCACCATGCCGGCCTTCACAGGTGATCATGTGCATAGACAATAGACAATGGCCAATATCACCCCCCCCCCCCCCCCCCCCGTGGAGCCTTGCCAGACTGTTGGGGCGAGTGGTGTTCACGATCAGCACCTGGTGAAGGCCGGGCACTTGGCCACCCGCTCGGCACCACGCCCGGCCGCCTTTGTCTCCCACGTTGCGACGTTTACACATCGCACCAGGGACTCACACAGAGACCAAGACCCCCCCTCTTCCATGTGGCTGTTAACAGACTGCTGCGCCGATGAAGGCCGGCACGGCGCACGAAGCGATGGGTGGTCAGCACCACGCCCGGCCGCCTTTGTCTCCATAGTACCCCTCAAGGTACTCACACCAACACACACAGAACACATTTCGCTGAAACGCTTTATAAAAGAGGGTGCAGGGAAGACATCATTGTCAATGGCACGGCTCTCACGCCCGTGATAATTGGTATCACACACACACACACATATATAACACACACACACACATATATAACACACACACACACATATATAACACACACACACACATATATCACACACACACACACATATATAACACACACACACACATATATAACACACACACCACACATATATATACACTTTTTTACGTATCGCCTTGTAGACCGTTAACGACTCAGATGTGTGCAAGTCTATCCGTCATCACATAGACCAGAAATTCTTTGTGCTTTTCATTATTTAATGTTCAGAGTGTGTACGTGTGTGCGTGTGTGTGTGTGCGCCGTAGCCGCCCTTCATAGCTGATCGCATACAGCACTTGCCCCAACGGTCTGTTAAGGCTATACGGGGATCTTTATCTTTGTCTCCGTGTGTGCGTCTGACGGTGTGCGCGTGGTTGTGTCTACATGTGCAAAGATGTATCTGTTTGCCTGTGCATGTGTATGTTTGTATGTGTTTGTGTGTTTGCGTGTGTGCATGTACGTACGTTTGTGTGGACATGTGCGTGCATGTACGTGTACATATGTGTGAATGTGCATCCAAGTCTACATGAATATGCATGTATGTACGCATGTGTATATATGAACATGTGTGTGGATGAACATGTGTGTGGATGTGCACATGGATGAGCGTATGGAGGTGTGTATGTGTGTCCGCATGGGTATGCATGTGCATATACACGTGTGTTTCTGTGGGGAGCGGTGGTGTAGTGGTTAGCGCGCTACGCCACGAACCAGGCGACCCGAGTTCGATTGCCGCTCACGGCCAATACCGGTGAAGACTATCTGAACCGGTCCTGGGCCTCCCTTAGGTCGACTCAGCCTCAAACGAGTACCTGGTGCGATGTGTGAGCATCGCCACTAGGGAGACAAAGGCGGCCGGGCGTGGTGCTGGCCACCCACCTCCTCGTGTGCCGTGCCGGCCTTTATAGGTTCAGGCGAACAGAACTTGCCCCAACAGTCTGTTAAGGCTATACGGGGGGTCTTTGTCTTTGTGTTTCTGTATGTATCTATATGAATGCGCACGTGCGCTTGTGTGCACAAATTACTGTGTATGCAACTATGTGTGTGTGTGTGCATGCATGTGTATGTGCACATGTATGTGAGTATGCATGTGTGTGTGTAAGTGTTCGCTAACAGCACTTGCCCCAAAAGTATGCAAAGGTAGATCTTTGCACGTGGTGCGTGGTGATGGCCACCCACCCCCTCGTGTGCCGTGCCAGCTTTCGTAGGTGCTGATTCTCGATAACAGTACTTGTCCCAACGATCTGTTAAAGGCTATACGGGGGATCTTAATATGTGTACACGAATGCGTGTGTGACCATGCATAACCGTATTTGTACATGTCTGCTTGCGCGTGTATGCGATTGTACGTGCCAATGTATGCGTGTATATATGTGTGAATAAGTCTGTTCATATATATGTGTGTGTGTAATCTCGACAAACAACGACCAGTTCATTTATTTGGTCGCACGAGGACTATGAATGTGAACTCGCGCAGACACCAGGACACATCTCGCAAATACGTCTCCAGTATAAATTAAACGCATTCAAAATATAATCACATCCAAATCTATTTACACATATATTATTATAATAATAGTTGTATTCCTTTGCAAAAGATAATCGCGCCTTCCTCGCGCTCACCGAGGAAGGCGATATAATTGAAGACGTGAGTGTGAACATTGGACAAGACACTCTCTGTCTCTCTCTCTGTCTCTCTCTGTTTCTCTCTGTCTCGTCTCTGTGTTGCTCCGCTCCAGGGTGAGATCTCCTCGTCCGTGTTCAGTCGCTCGCATCGCCTCCACCTCTCGCCCAACATCGATGGCAACACTTTGAGTTCATTATAAATAAATAACGCCTCCCCAATCAAATCCGCGGCTTCCAGTCCCCACCACGAATGGAATTAAGGACAACCAACAGCAATAAAGCAAAAGACACGTGTCACATCACCAGCACCTTCCCTCCATAACTCAATTAATCCCTCTACTCATCTCTCCAACTCTCGATCCTTCCATCCATCCGTCCGTCCATCCATCCACAGATTCCCTCCATTCATGCCGTCTTACATCAGAATCCGCGCAACTTGTTAAATGTCTTCAACTTGTTAAATGTCTTCACGTTGCCTTTACGTGGAACTCGAGCTGGAGAGGTTCCGACGGAGCAAGGAAGGGCAAGGCTGTCGGGCAGGGCTTGCAGGGGCAGCGAATGACGAGGTAAGTAGTGACGGGGCAAGGCTGCTGAGCAGGAGGACAGGGGGCAAGGCCGCATAGCAGGGCAAGGCTCGGTAGGACTTCGTGACAATGCAGAGCGAAGTTGACCGCTGAGTTAACATTGCAGGGCAAGGCTGGGTTTGAAGGGCACGGGGTTATTCAAGACTGCGGAGCAAAGGTCACAGGGCAGGGTAAGAGCTACAGGGCAAGGCTGCAGAGCAGGGAACAACGACAGACCACGGGAGTTGCGCGATGGGGGGTTAAGGGCAAGGCCGAAGTTTCGGGGCAAGGTTGCGGTGGCCTCCATCGCGCTAAGGGGTCTCGTCGCAATGTTTGCATAACGCGGATCGGGTCCCGCCATGGAATCCTCCTCCTCCACCTCCTCCTCCACCACCTCCACCTCCTGCTGCTGCTGCTCCTCCCGGGCCAACCGCTCCGTGCAGCTGCGTCGCTCCCTTCTCCGCCGGACAAACGCTCTGCATCCCCACTAGCACTCCACCACCACCACCTCCTCCTCCTGCTCCCCCAGCCGCCGCGTGCATCGCCATGAGCCCCTGATACGCCGGCTGCTCGTACAGCGACACCCGTGCCCCCTCCAGCCCCCCCGCAACGGCCGCGGGCAGGGCCGGCAGCGTGGGCAGGGAGGGCAGCGCGGGCAGCGAGGGCAACGCCTGCCCCTGGTTGAGGTAGGCGACGAGGCGACGCATCTCCTCGAGCGCCTGCGCCTGCATGAGGATGTAGTTCTTGGCCAGGAGCAGCGTCGCGATCTTGGAGAGCTTGCGCACCGAGGGGCTGTGCGCGTACGGGATCACGGCCCGCAGTTCGTCCAGCGCGTCGTTCAGGTCGTGCATGCGCCTCCTTTCGCGCGCGTTGATGCTCAAGCGCAGCGCCCTCTGCTCCTTGTTCTTGCGGCTCGAAGGCAGCTTCCCCGTTCCTCCTCCTCCTCCTGCTGCCGCCGTGGAGCTTCTGTCCCCTAGCCCCCCGAGTTCACCGACTCCCCCGACTCCTCCTGCGCCGCCGCTGCCGCCTGCGGACGTCCCGTCGCCGCATCCTCCCCGCCCCTCGTCGCCCGCACCTTCGTCGACTCCACACCGCGTCCGCCCGCCCATCACCGAGCCGCGGTCGCTGTCGTCGTCCCCGCTGCTGTCGCCGCGGCGCGAACCCATCATGAGCAGCTCCTCCACGGCGCCGGGGGCCAGGCCGACCCCGAATCCCAAGCCGAGCCCCTGCAGCGCGACCCCCTGCAGGCCGACACCGACCCCCGACCCCATCCCGACGGCCGAGCCTCCCCCGCCAGAGGACGCGAGGCCGGCCGACGCGGCGCCGTCATCGTCCACCCCGGCGCCTCCGACTCCTCCTCCGCCACCGCCGCCCCCTCCGATGCCAACTCCTCCGCCGCCGTGAGCCCTCTGCTCGCGGCAGCAGGAGGCCGGACCCGGGGACGCGGCGCACTCGCTCCACTGCCGGGCGCAGTCGCCCGCCGCTCCGATCGATCCTCCGCCCCCCGCTGACGCCGCTGAGGCCCCCCGCGGGCCGGCGGCCCCCCCGAGCTGCAGGTAAAGCTCCCCCCCCACCACCACCCGGTCCCGCGCCGCGCCGCCGGCGATGTCCATACCCGGCGCTGGGCAGGGTCCGCGTGGCGGAGCGCAGCGCTCCACGCGAGCTATCTCATCCTCCTCCTCCTCGCTCGCTCGCTCGCTCTCTGCCCTCCCCTCACTGATCCCCTCTCCTCCTCCTCTCCCTCTTTCCCCTCCTCCTCCTCCTCCTCGCGCGCTCTCTCTCTCTCTCTACTCACTCTTTCCTCTGCTCCCTCCTCCCGTCTCACTCTCTGTGCACTCCTCTCTCTCGCTACTCCGCTATCACCCTCCTCCTCCTCCTCTCTCTCCTCTCATCCTCTCTCACCTCCGTCTTGCCCTCTCCTCGTCCTCCGCTCTAGCTTCTCTCTACTCCACTCTGCTCCTTCTCCACTCTCTGTCCCCCCCCTCCTCCTCCTCCCCCTACGTCTCTCCTGCACACACTTCCTCGCTGCGCACCCCCGTGACAACCCCCTCTGTCTGTTCCCGTCTCCTCCTGTTCCATCCACCCCGATCCCACATATCCCTCGGGAGCCGCGAGTGAGTCTCGATCTATCTAGCTAACTATTCAACTCCCATCTCTCTCTACTCCACTCTGTCTCCTCTCTGTCCACTCTCTCTCTCTCTCGAAGCTCACTCTCTGTCTACTCCGCCCCCCTCTCGTCGTCTTTACTCTCCTCTGCTCCGCATTTCCCTCTCCTCGTGAGAGTGGGGAGAGAGGGAGAATAAGGGATGGAGGGAGGGTTGGAGTGGGGGGAGCTGTGGATATGACTGTGTGTGTGTGTGATGTGTGTGATGGGTGTGTGTGATGTGTGCGTGTGATGGGTATGCGTGTGTGTGATGGGTGCGTGTGCGATGGGTGTGAGTGTGTGATGGGTGTGTGTGATGTGTGTGTGATGGGTGCGTATGATGGGTGTGTGATGTGTGTGTGATGGGTACGTGTGATGGGTGTGTGATGTGTGTGTGATGGGTCCGTGTGTGATGGGTGTGCGTGTATGATGTGTGCATGTGTGATGTGTGTGTGATGGGTGTGTGTGTGATGGATGTGCGTGTGATGTGTGTGAGTGAACCCAGCGACACGAGGTCGATTCCCGCTCGCGGCCAACACCATTCATGATAATTATCTGAACCGGTCCTGGACCTCCCCGAGCTTAACTCGCCCTTAAAATGAGTACCTGGTGCAGTGTCGAAACATCAGAACGAGAGAGACAAAGGCGGCCGGGCGTGGTGCTAACCACCTGCTCCCGCGTGCCGTACCGGTCCGTGCCGGCCTTCATAGGTGCTAACTAACAGCACTTGCCCTAACAATCTGTTAAGGCTACACGGGGGATATTTGTCTTGTGTATCTGTGATGCGCATGCATTGTGCCGTGATATGCATGTGAGTGTGTGTGTCTGTATCTGTGAGTGTGTGTCTGTGAGTGTGTGTCTGTGACGTCTGTATCTGTGAGTGTGTGTGTCTGTATCTGTGAGTGTGTGTCTGTATCTGTGAGTGTGTGTCTGTATCTGTGAGCGTGTGTCTGTATTTGTGAGTGTGTGTCTGTATCTGTGAGTGTGTGTCTGTATCTGTGAGTGTGTGTCTGTATCTGTGAGTGTGTGTCTGTATTTGTGAGTGTGTGTCTGTATCTGTGAGTGTGTGTCTGTATCTGTGAGTGTGTGTCTGTATCTGTGAGTGTGTGTCTGTATCTGTGAGTGTGTGTCTGTATCTGTGAGTGTGTGTCTGTATTTGTGAGTGTGTGTGTCTGTGACGTCTGTATCTGTGATTGTGTCTGTGAGTGTGTGTGTCTGTATCTGTGAGTGTGTGTCTGTATCTGTGAGTGTGTGTGTCTGTGACATCTGTATCTGTGAGTGTGTTTGTCTGTATCTGTGAGTGTGTGTGTGTCTGTATCTGTGAGTGTGTCTGTATCTGTGAGTGTGTGTGTTGGGGGTGCGTTAGTTGTTGGCTGAGTCGGTGGGTGGGGGGGTGTGGGGGGGGATTGTCCTGAGACCCCCCCCCCCCGCGCTACCCCCCCCCATGCAACTGCTATGGGGGAATGGGTGCGCACGCGCGCGTCCAATCGGGTTAAAGTCTCAATTAAGCGACAATAAAACAACGAAGCCAACAAAGACGGAGGGGGTGAGGGGGAAGAGGTCGAGGGGGGGGGGGGCAGGAGCGAGGGGGGGAGAGGGAGTGGGGTGGTGCAGAGGAGGAACAGAAGAGAGAGGGAAGAGAAGAGAGAATGGGGGGGGGGGTAGACAGAGGTAAGGGAAGAGAGAGCGGAAAGGATGAACGGATGAGAGCGCAGGGCGAGAGGGGGAAGAGTGCGATGCGAGAGAAAGCGAGGGTGGAGAGAGGAGGAGGAGGAGAGAGAGCGAGTGTGAGCATAGGAGGGGAGATGGGGGAGGAGAGAGAGAGGGGATGGACAGAGGTCAGCGAAAGAAAGGAGAGGGAGGATGGTGGAGAGAGGCGAGACTGAGAAGGGGGAGAGTGGGGAAGAAGGGAGAGTTGGGGGGGGGGCGTTAGGGCGTTCTCTGGGGCGAGTGTCCGTTAACCCATCTGTAGAGCCCCGTCTGTGTGTGTGTCTGTGTGTGTGTCTGTGTGTGTGTGTCTGTGTGTGTCTGTGTGTGTGTCTGTGTGTGTGTGTGTCTGTGTATGTTTAGGGGAGCGGTAGTGTAGCGGTTAGCGCGCTGCGCTATGAACCTGGCGACCCAGGTTCGATTCCCGCTCACGGCCAACACCAGTGACGATTATCTGAACCGGTCCCGGGCCTCCCCTAGGTCGACTCAGCCTCAAATGAGTACCTGGTGCGATGTGTAAACATCGTCACTAGGGAGACAAAGGCGGCCGGGCGTAGTGTTGGCCACCCACCCCCTCGTGTGCCGTGCTGGCCTTCATAGGTGCTCGCTAACAGCACTTGCCCCGACAGTCTGTTAGGGCTATACGGGGCATCTTTTTGCGTCTGTGTGTGTGTCTGTGTGTGTGTCCGTGTGTGTGTCTGTGTCTGTGTGTGTGTCTGTGTGTGTGTCCGTGTGTGTGTCTGTGTGTTTGTCCGTGTGTTTGTCCGTGTGTGTGTCCGTGTGTGTGTCCGTGTGTGTGTCCGTGTGTGTGTCCGTGTGTGTGTCCGTGTCTGTGTGTGTGTCTCTGTGTGTGTCCGTGTGTGTGTCCGTGTGTGTGTCCGTGTGTGTGTCCGTGTGTGTGTCCGTGTGTGTGTCCGTGTGTGTGTCCGTGTGTGTGTCCGTGTGTGTGGGGAGCGGTAGTGTTGCGGTTAGCGCCTGCGATATGAACCCTGCGAACCGAGTTCGATTCCCGCTCACAGCCAACACCTGTGACGAATATCTGAAATGGTCGTGGGCCTCCCCTAAGTCGACTGAGCCTCAAATGAGTACCTGGTGTGCTGTTTTAACATCACCCCTGGGGAGACAAAGGCGGCCGGGCGTGGTGTTGCCCCAACAGTCTGTTAAGGCTATACAAGGAATCTTTGTCTGTGTCCGTGTGTATCTGGCACGGTGGTGAGCACAGGTGGTGTATCTGTCACTCTTTCTCAGTCAGTCAACCCACGGCACCTGGGTCTGTCCCGTGGCCCGGCAGGAGAAAACACTTCACCTGGCCTTAAGGTGCACCTGGCCTGGTACAGGCGCCGTGGTGACGTCACTGCCACTTAGTGGCGAATGGCGGTTGTTGTCTATGTGTGTCTGTGTGTGTGTCTTTGTGTGCGTGTCTTTGTGTGTGTCTTTGTGTGCGTGTGTCTGCGAGTCTCTGTGTGTGGGTGTCATCGTCCAAACTTGCCCAACACGAAACCATCCGCCTACACTCCGATCGCTACACCTGTGTGGTTGGCTACGTACGGTGTGAAAGAAGTTCTGCATACATACGAACATACTACTATTGTTATTAATGTGGCAGGGCGTCTCAATTCCTAGTTTTATTTCGAACACGTCAATAAAACAGCATTACAATTTATTTTCATTAAAACTACATTTTGTGATTCTGAAAAAGGCCCACTGCCCAAAACGTTAACCTCCTGGGTTCATCATGAACACTAGGGCAGTGTTTGTGATGAGCCCAGTAATAACGGTGATGATGAACAACACTCAAGGCAGCTGAGTCTCAAGACGCCATTTTAAAGAGGGCCATGCTACAATTGGCAAGCTTGGCCATTTAATTCAACGTAAGTCAAAAGGCGTTTTAGCTTCGCGTGAGAAAACTATAATCCGTCACTGACGAGAGTATAGCGCTCCAAACTCCGCACAGACACATTCAAGAATCCATGTACGTGCTGCCATCCATTGTTCTATTCGTGTGTGTGTGTTTTTTTGTGAATTAGTTGATAATTTACTTAACCTAACGATGCTGGGAGAGTTCACCTCGCTGACCCACCAGTTGGAGTCCACGCCCAAAATCGATTCACCCCCCCCACGTCCCCCCGCCCCTCCCCTCTGTGTCCCTCCTCCCCCGTGAGCCCCCCCTCCCCACTGACCCCCCCCACTCGCCAAGCAGAGAGAAGAGCCCTGGGGAGGAGAGGTCGTGGCACTGAATGTGGGAGAGCAACTGGGAGCAGTGGTGGTACACACACTCACACGCACGTGTGCACACACTCACACACTCACACGCACATGTGCACACTCACACTCTACACGTGTGCACACACTCATGCACTCACACGCACGTGTACACGCACTCACACGCACGTGTGCACACACTCACACACTCACACGCACATGTGCACACTCACACTCCACACGTGTGCACACACTCATACACTCACACGCACGTGTGCACACACTCACACGCACTTGTGCATACTCGGTTATTCACCACATATACACACATATATGACATCATATACACGTGTGCACACTCAGATATCCAAGCATATTCACACACATGAATATAACATCATCTTCTTGTGAGCAGACTCAGATATTCACACACTCACACGGTCTGTGCACACTCACGTCTCAATACACGCACACACGCGTACGTTCAAATAACAGAAAAAGACAAAGATCCCCCGTATAACTTTAACAGACTGTTGGGGCAAGTGCTGTTAGCGAGTAGCACCTATGAAGGCCGGCACGACACACGAGGGGGTGGGTGGCCAGCACCACGCCCGACCGCCTTTGTCTCCCCAGTGGCGATGTTTACACATCGCACCAGGTACTCATTTGAGGCTGAGTCGACCTAGAGGAGGCCCAGGACCGGTTTAGATAATCGTCACTGGTAGTTGGCCGCGTGTATAAATATATACACACACATATACCTACAAATGTAATACGTACACACAGACAGACATAGATACATAGAGAGCCACGGCGGACGGAGGGAGACGTGGGGGAGGGGGTCAGGGAGGAGGGAGGGGTTAACAGTGGATGGGGTCACGGAGGAGGGGGGTCACGGGGGGGGGTGGTCACGGGGCAGGGGGGAGAGGGTCACGTGGTTGCGAGGAGGCTCATTATGGCGATACGGCGCCGCCCGTGACTTCGCGACATCGATTCGACAGCTCACGCGCCAATACACGCGGGCACTCAGACGCACGGAACAGAACCCCCGTATAGCCTCGAACAGACTGTCGGGGCAAGTGCGCTTAGTGAGCACCTATGAAAGGCCGGCACGGCACTCGAGGGGATGGCTGGCCAGCACCACGCACAGCCGCCTTTGTCTCCCCAATGCTGATGCTTGCACAAGGCACCACGTGCTAATTAAAGGCTAAGCAACGGTTCAGATAATCGTCACTGATGTTAGTCGTGAGCGGGGAATCGAACCCGTGTCGCAGGGTTCGTCGCGCAATGCGCTAACCACTGCGCCACCGCTCCCCGCGATGTGCGTAATCACTCATATATTTGCATGCACAAGCATCTTCACTCACACGCATGAACATTCATTCCGAAATATTAGGAATACCAACCAGCTGAAGGAGGGTGCTGATACAGGGAGATGTTCGGATGTTCGGCTGTGAGAGGTGGGCTTAGTGTGGGAGGGCTAGTGTCTGGGTGGCTAGTGTGGTGAGGGTCAGGGTTAGTGTCTGGGTGGCTAGTGTGGTGAGGGTCAGGGTTAGTGTCTGTGTGGCTAGTGTGGTGAGGGTCAGGGTTAGTGTCTGTGTGGCTAGTGTGGTTAGGGTCAGGGTTAGTGTCTGGGTGGCTAGTGTGGTTAGGGTTAAGTTTAGTGTCTGGGTGGCTAGTGTGGTGAGGGTCAGGGTTAGTGTCTGTGTGGCTAGTGTGGTTAGGGTCAGGGTTAGTGTCTGGGTGGCTAGTGTGGTTAGGGTCAGGGTCAGTGTTTGGGTGGCTAGTGTGGTTAGGGTCAGTGTCTGGGTGGCTAGTGTGGTTAGGGGTAGGGTTAGTGTCTAGGTGGCTAGTAAGGTGAGGGTCAGGGTTAGTGTCTGGGTGGCTAGTGTGGTTAGGGTCAGTGTCTGGGTGGCTAGTGTGGTGAGGGTCAGGGTTAGTGTCTGTGTGGCTAGTGTGGTGAGGGTCAGGGTTAGTGTCTGGGTGGCTAGTGTGGTTAGGGGCCGGGTTAGTGTCTGGGTGGCTAGTGTGGTTAGGGTCAGGGTTAGTGTCTGGGTGGCTAGTGTGGTGAGGGTCAGGGTTAGTGTCTGGGTGGCTAGTGTGGTTAGGGTCAGGGTTAGTGTCTGGGTGGCTAGTGTGGTGAGGGTCAGGGTTAGTGTCTGGGTGGCTAGTGTGGTGAGGGTCAGGGCTAGTGTCTGGGTGGCTAGTGTGGTTAGGGTCAGGGGTAGTGTTTGGGTGGCTAGTGTGGTGAGGGTCAGGGTTAGTGTCTGGGTGGCTAGTGTGGTTAGGGGCAGGGTTAGTGTCTAGGTGGCTAGTGTGGTGAGGGTCAGGGTTAGTGTCTGGGTGGCTAGTGTGGTGAGGGTCAGGGTCAGTGTCTGGGTGGCTAGTGTGGTTAGGGTCAGGGGTAGTGTTTGGGTGGCTAGTGTGGTTAGGGTCAGTGTCTGGGTGGCTAGTGTGGTTAGGGGTAGGGTTAGAGATCGGACTAGACTCTGGCTCGCCCCCTCATCCTCGCTCCCACATGGCCACGCGGCGGCCTTTTCACTTTGTGTTCGTATTTGCCTTTTGGTGTAGCAACGCCCCCCCCCCCCCCATATTCCACTTGACTTAGCCCCCCCCCACTCCACGCCTCCTCTTTCCGTGACTTCGCGCCCTCTCCTCTCTCGCTGTCTCTCTCTGTCTCGCTCTCAAAGCTCTTTTTTGTAGGGCTGGGTCTGGCGGTCGCCCTGGATTGGAGGTCGTGGTGGCACAGTGTGGGGGGGGGGGGTAGAGAAAGAGTAGAGATAGGAGAGAGAAAGGGAGAGAGGGTGGGGAGAGTCAAGAGAGGGGTAGTGGAGTGAAAGGGCAGTGTGATGGTAGACACGCGAGAGGGGAGCTAGAGAGAGGGAGAGTTACGGCGACTATTGAGAGAGTGGATGAGGGAGATGTTGGGGAGAGGAAGAATGGCGATAGAGGTAAGTTAGAGTTGAGAGGACGGCAAGAGCGTGCGGAGAGCGAAGAGTGATGATGAGGGTGACGAGGGAGGGTGGACATAGTGGAGAGTGGTGAGGGAAGAGAAGGACTGGGAATGTGAGAGGTCGAGAGAGAGTGGAGATATTGAGTTGGAGAGAGAGAGTTGATAGGGTGGAGAGTGGGGGGCGGGATAGGGGTGGGAGTGGAGGTGGAAGAGGGCGAGTCGGGAGCGGGGGAGATGGAGAGAGAGTGGATTGGGTGGGGAGTTGAGAGAGTGAGAGGCTGGAGGAGCAGAGAGAGAGAGAGTGGTATAGTAGCCGCGTGTCGGAACCACGCCGCTTGTAATGAATCATTTCCTTATTAAAATGGCCAATGCCGCACGAGATTACGTTTCATTCGAGCGAATAAAAGCCAACGAGTTTTCCCGACAATTTACGGTCCGATTCGGCCGTTTAATCCTCTGCCTTTATATTTGCATTCCGCTTGATTAAACCCAGAGATAGCTGATGGGTCCCGCGCTACCGGACAGAGCGCTGTGCGGGAGGGTGTACGTGTGTGTGTGTACGTGTGTGTGTACGTGTGTGAGTTCACGTGTGTGTGTACGTGTGTGTGTGTACGTGTACGTGTGTGTACGTGTGTGTGTGTACGTGTGTTTGTGTGTACGTGTGTGTGTACGTGTACGTGTGTGTACGTGTGTGTGTACGTGTGTGTGTGTGGGGAGCTGTCGTGTAGCGGTTAGCGCGCTGCGTTATGAACCCGGCGACCCGGGTTTGATTCCCGCTCACGGCCAAGACCGGTGACGTTATCTGAACCGGTCCTAGGCCTCCCCTAGGTTGACTCAGCCTCAAATGAGTACCTGGTGCGGTGTGTAAACATCGCCACTGGGGATACAAAGGCGGCTGGGCGTGGTGCTGGGCGTGGTGCTGGCCACTAACAGTACTTGTGTAGGTTATCAAAGGGGATCTTTGTCTTTGTACTTGCGTGCGTGTCCACGTGTGTGTCCACGTGTGTGTCCACGTGTGTGTCCACGTGCGTGTCCACATGTGTGTTCACGTGTGTGTCCACGTGTGTGTCACCATTACAATGACCGTCCTGACGACGTCAATTCTCTCCCGAGTGGCGATGTTTTTATTTTACACACCACGGCCAGGTACCCCATTTACGGCTGAGCCGACCTAGGCGATGCTCAGATTATTACTGAGCGATCGATGTTGGCCATGGGCTTGGCATTGAACTCGGGTTGGCCTCGTTCAGGCGCATCGCACGCAGAGCGCCGATCACCGCCCACGCGACCCGAAGCGCCTTCATCCACGGACCGCTGTAGGTGAGTGACACGATCTCTCCCCAGGTACAGGGCAGGGAGACGGGAGGGGGGGATCAGTTAACCGCCCTCCTCCCCTTCCTCCCCCCCCCCACTTCAAACACCCCCTCCCCGTGCCGCGCAAATTTGAGCAGATAAAGAGGATCGCGTGGAGGCTCCGTCCGCGTGGTGGAGATTGAGCGACGCTCCGGGGAGCAGAGCGCAGTCACCCGGAAAGGTCGGCGTGAGGTCAATCAGGCAGCTCTATCTCGCACGCAGATTAGATATGCATACGTACAGACACACACACACACACCTGCACAGGCAAAGATCCCCCGCGTAGCATCCACAGACTGGTGGGGCAAGTGCTGTTCGCAAGTAGCGCCTATGAATGCCGGCACGGCACACGAGGGTGGCCGGCACCACGCACACACCAACACAGCAACACACACACCCACACTCCTACATAGCACATACACCCACACGCATACACCTACAAAGACAAAGACCCCCCGTATAGTCTTAACAGGCTGTTGGCGCAAGTGCTATTAGCGAGCACAAACATGCACCTACACACACACCTACACACACCTGCACACACCTGCACACGCCTACACACGCACACACACACCTACACACACCTACACACACCTACACACATCTACACACGCCTACACACACCTACACACACCCACACACACCTACACACACACCTACACACACACCTGCACACACCTGCACACACCTACACACGCACACACACACCCACACACACCCACACACACCTACACACATGTACACACACGCACACACACCTACACACATCTACACACACGCACACACACACCAGCGTGGGTTTGACAAAGGGTTGTATATTCATTATTTTTTTTCGTCTATCTGTCCCTCTCTCCCCATCTCGCTTATTTCTCTCCTGCCTCTCCCCTGCCTCTCCCCTGCCTCCCCCCCCCAACTCCTCTCTCTCTCTCTGTGTCGTGTTTTATTTTCCCCCGACCGTGCACAGATTAAATCACTCGCTGACATGATTACCAAAATATGCAAATTGAGCCTGCAGAGGTGAAGTGGTCGCGGTGAGATCATCATGATAGGAGTAGTGGGGGGTGGTGGGGGTGGTGGGGGGAGGTGGAGTGGGGGGGGAGTGATGGTGGGGAGGGGGGCTTGCGAGGGAGAGAGTGAAGGGGAGAACCACCAGGGAACGTTTGCGCTTGACATGCACCCCCGCCTCTGTGTACATATCACCGCCACTACAGGCGTCACCCCTGTGGTCGTCTAATGTCTCGATGCATCTGCAACTTGAGCGTGTCACGTGCGCTGTGGCCGCATGCTTCTAAGCGTGGCGGGGAGACAAAAATAAAAACCCGGAGGAGCCCGGAGAAAAATCGCGCGCGACACACGGGGAGAGACAGAGAGGCGGACACCACGACCTCCTGTATGCCAGGAGAGGTAGTTAACATCTCGCCACCGTGACGCCTATAAACTGTATATTGTATGTGTAAATAGAACCGACGACGTTTCGGGGAACGGTCCTTCCTCATAGCACAATGTCCACATCATGTGCTAAGAAGAAGAGTCATTGCCCGAAACGTCGCTGATTTTATATAATTTTAAAAATGTATGTTAAGGCCACTCATCGTTATTCGATTCACGGCCACTTGGTTCGATTACAATGGAGAGTGATAACTCCCCCTCCCCCAGGCACCCTCCCCCCGCCCCCCCTTCTTCAAAACGCACTGACCAGCGTGGTGAAGTATGGTCAAACAACCCCCCACTGAACCCTCGAACCAACGCGGCTTGTGGAGGCCATCATCCAGCAATTGATTGACAAATATTCGTACGTTCTTGATCTTGGTGTTAACAGACCCTTGGGGAGCGAGCGCTGTTCGCGATCAACATCGCCTGTGAAGGCCGGCACGACACACGAGGGGGTGGGTGTCCACCACCACGCCCGGCCGCCTTCGTCTCCCCAGTGGCGATGTTTACACAGCGTACCCAAGCACTCATTTGAGGCTGAGTCGACCTTGGGGGGGGGGGGAGCGGCGAGGGCGGGGGGGGACGCCCAGGACCGGTGCATCTCTCTGTTACCGATACTAAAGCGGAAATAATGACACCTCTCTTGTTAATGGGATTTTTTCGGGGTTTGGTTTTAATTCTCATTTTAATATCTCTGACCGTCAATTAACCCAACAACAAAAAAAATAATCATTCCTGTGCACGGAAGACGGGCAGGCAACTTCACTGGCGTCACGGAACCGCGCGGTCATTAGCGGCGTCTAACTCGGTATCGCCACGCGCGTTCGCCTTCATCAATTTGACCGGCACTAATTAACATATGCAAATTAGGCAATCGCTCAACGTTAATCACTGCGGCGATTACCGCTCACGTGCTCGCAGTGTCTCAACAAGCGGCGGCCGCTAATGATCGTGTAATAGACGCGCCTTTCACTGCCACGTGGTCTCTCAAATAACATGCATCGCCATCATCACCATCATCATCATCCTCGTCATTCCAATACTAATAAGACAATTAACTTAGCATTGTCATCTTTGCCGCCTCCACGTAAAAAGCAAATCCCAAGAACGTCAGATGGATTTGTTTTACACGTCCCGTTAGTCACGCGGCATTCTGGGAACTGCATTGCATCGGGTGAAGCAAAACTCTGTCTCGTCAGCAGAATCCGGCTGCTTGCTAGAAGCAATGATGGTGAACCTGCCAGATTTCCATAGGCAAGGACACTCAATCTGTTAGACACGTGTCCGAGTTGTACACAAAGCCGTCTCTCTACGGTGTCCCGTAAACCAGGTGACGTGTGTGTGTGTGTGGCCACCCCCGCTCCGAATCCCTCGTCACCCCCTGTGGGAAGAGACGCCGCTGCAGCTCACCACTGCTCGCTCCTTCCCTTCTCTCCCTCTCTTTCCTCTCATCATCATCATCACCCTCTCATCATCACCATATCATCATCATCACACTCTCATCATCACCATATCATCATCATCATCACCCTCTCATCATCACCATATCATTATCATCATCACCCTCTCTTATTCCCCCAATAATCATCTTCTCACCATCATCCCTCTCTCAACATCCTCACCTTCTCAATATTATCGTCACCGTCACCGTCTCGTCACCATCATCATCACCCTTTCATCATTATCATCATCACCTTATCATCTTCCCCCTATCATCATCTTCTCACCATCATCCTTCTCTCATCATCATCACCTTCTCAATATTATCGTCACCATCACCGTCTCATCATCACCATCACCCTGTCATCATCACCATCACCCTATGATCATCACCATCATCATCACCCTTCTCCTCCCTCATCCTCCTCCTCGTTCTCCGTCTTGGTGGGAACTTCCTGCCCCGGGCCTCCCTTCCCCTCTCACGTTCCTTTCTCTCTCTCCGCGTTCATCGACAAACATCCTTCACTCGGATCGCCCCCCTCCCGGTGGCACAGCCACCGGTACCACGATTTTTGTTTTATCGTTTTAATCAACATCAGGAAACGTTGCCATTTAGCGTCGTCATCGATATTGTTTATATTCGTGGGCGTCGTGGTGCCGAGATGTTAACTCCCTCGCCTGGTATGCAGGAGGTCTTGGGTTCAATCTCGACTCTGACGCCTGCTGCTGCTCTATATTTACGCGTTCTCCCCGTGGTCGCGTGGATTTTTCTCCGGGTCCTCCGGGTTCCCCCTCCACAGCTGCTCGTGTTCGTCACTCCGACCCTTGCAACAGGCGTTCATAAATCAGGCTAAGTGGACCTAGGGGTGGTCCAGGCCAGGTTAAATGACCAGTTGTTGGTCGTTAGAAATAGACTTGACTCACCATTCTATGTGTAAATACAGTAGCAGCATCCTGTCGGTTATGGGAGATTATTTGACCATACTTCCCCGCGCTGGTCAGTGCGGCTTTGTGAAGTAATGGTGGGGGGGGGGGGTGTCAGGGGGAGGTGAGAGGAATCGAGAGAAAAACCCGGAGCGTCCGGAGAAAAAGCCACGCGTGCGAGGGTGCAACGCTCTATCCCATCCCACAGACGGGGACACGTGACATTATGCCCCCACGGGAAGGAGAACTTCGCAACAGCATCCGTGCGGTGATCCACCAACCCCCGCTGCTGCTTCCACAGGTCAGCCACGTGCAGTTTAGCCACCACAACAACAACAACATTCACCACTATGTGGCGGTGACGTCATCACGGCGCTTGTGCCAGGCTAGGTGCACTTTGAGGCTCTCACGTGAAGTGTCGAAGGCCCCGCTGGGAGGAGGTCACGGAACAGAGCCCAGGTGTCAGACCACCACAACCACCACCACAACCACTTCCACAACCACCACCATTACCACAACCACCACCACAACCACCACAACCACCACAAGCACCACCACAACCACCACCAGCACCACCACAACCACCACAAGCACCACCTCCCCGCTGTAAGTGATGGATATCACAACCACGTAATGTCCATGCCACCACCACGATGACACTCACGCGACTTACTCGCCAAACTCTCTCCGCTATTCACCCCCCTCCCCCCCCACTTCATCTCCGGATGAAAAAAGTCTCGGGGGGGTGGGGTGGGGTGGTGTGTTGGGGGGGGGGGGGTTTGAGTGCATGCGGAGCCCTGTGTGCGATGATTAATAGTGCGCACGGCACTGATTAGATTAACGTGGTCACTAATTAAAACGTGTCCTAACACGGACTGAGAATACGAGTCTGGTCGCACTAATGAGCCGCGATAAGCATATGAAGACTAATTTCGCTCCTAATGAGAGAGATTTTAGGGGAAACGGAGGAATGTCACGCGAAATCGCATCGTTAAAAAATGCCCTAATTACGCCGCACTAATCACGGTGTGCATCGCCCATTGCAGAGCACCGCGCAGAGCCGGGCACAGGATGACGAGGAGGAGGAGAGGGACCGGCGCACGGTAACCTGGGTTCCAACTCGCGTCTCGATGCGCCGTGGGTGGAAGGAGGGGGGGGAGGATGATGGCTAAGACGACACGAGATTCCAAGGATGTCCAAGTTCACAGAAGTCTCTCTCGCTGCCCACTCGGTCTGCATCCTTGCAACGCACGCCTCGGATTACGCGCTGGGAGCGGCGGTGCAGTGGTTAGCGCGCCGCGCTCCGAACCCGATAGCCTTCAACAGCAAGGCTAGACAGGGGATCTCTGTGTTGATGTTATATAATGCCACGCTTGGGCAGCTTGTAACGAGTCGCCGCCTCGATTCGAGAGAGACGCGACGATTCCCAGAGGAGAGGTGAAGGCAGCAGCAGCAGCAGCCACGGCGCGACCCACGACTAGTTGCCCATGCTCTGCGGTCCTCCACATATACATGAAGTTGTTATCGGATAATTGATGCTGTCACGTGGAACAAAATAACAACGTGAGCCGCCCATGAGCTGGATGCGCGCGCTCTTTATGGACTTTAGCGTCAGACCCCGCAATCGGCAAGAGGCGACAGAGGGGGGAGTGGTGAGTTGAGATGCCAATTAAAGTAATCAATCTTCGCGCTGTCATAATTGAAGGCACCACGTCCGCAACTTGTTGTTGTCGTTGTTGTTGTTGTTGTTTTCCGGCTGTAAACAAAGCCATTGTCTGTATGTATGTGCGTTGAACTTCTTTCGCACCGTACGTAACCAACCGTGCTAATCGGAAGTGCGGGGGAAGGATGTACCAGAGAAGTCACGTGAAGGGATCTCAGATGTGCTTCGGTGAGATATCCTTCCGCGGACTGTTCCGTCAGGGATACGTTATGGTGAGCTAATAGTCAAGTTGGTTACTGTGGTTAAGGTTTGGCGTGTTTGGATATTGTGGCTGTGGTTAGGCTGGGGTGTAATTGGCTCGTGTGGTCCGGTTAGGTGGAGAGCTACGGTGTTGTTGGGTAGTGTGGTTAGGTTAGCGGTTTATCAATGGTGTGCTTGGATAGAGTGTGGTTGACCTATGGTGTGGTTGTGGCTAGTGTAGTTGTGGCTAGTATTGTTGTGGCTAGTGTGGTTGTGGTTGGTATTGTTGTGGCTAGCCTGTGGTTGTGGCTATTATTGTTGTGGCTAGCCTGTGGTTGTGGCTAGTGTGGTTGTGGTTGGTATTGTTGTGGCTAACGTGTGCTTGTGGCTAGTGTGGTTGTGGCTAGTATTGTTGTGGCTAGCCTGTGGTTGTGGCTAGTGTAGTTGTGGCTAGTGTGGTTGTGGCTAGTGTAGTTGTGGCTAGTGTGGTTGTGGCTAGTGTAGTTGTGGCTAGTGTGGTTGTGGCTAGTATTGTTGTGGCTAGCGTGTGCTTGTGGCTAGTGTGTGGTTGTGGCTAGTGTGGTTGTGGCTAGTGTTGTTGTGGCTAGTATTGTTCTGGTTAGTATTGTTGTGGTTAGTATTGTTATGGCTAGCGTGTGGTTGTGGCTAGTATTGTTGTGGCGAGCCTGTGGTTGTGGCTAGTATTGTTGTGGCTAGTATTGTTGTGGCTAGTGTGGTTGTGGCTAGTATTGTTGTGGCTAGCCTGTGGTTGTGGCTAGTGTGGTTGTGGCTAGCGTGTGGTTGTGGCTAGTGTGGTTGTGGCTAGTATTGTTGTGGCTAGCCTGTGGTTGTGGCTAGTGTGGTTGTGGCTAGCCTGTGGTTGTGGCTAGTGTGGTTGTGGCTAGCATTGTTGCGGCTCGAAAGAAAGCTGTCTCTGGTGTGGCCAATCAGTTTCATAGACGATGCATATATTATCAGAGTATGTTTTTTTTGCATTCTGACCACAAGTATTGTGGTTAACGCAGACATGATTTGTGAAAGGTTTCAGTTTGGTGTTTTAACGTCTCAAAACCTGTTTTGTTGCCAGAAAAAGGGGAAACCCGATTCTCACAAAAATCTCTTCTTGTTATTTTGGTTACCGACCCCTGGACTAGGGTCTGGTGAGGTGTAAATCTCAGGCGTGCTTGGAGGGTGACTTGTTGGGACATGGTGTGGTTGTAGAGTGTGGTTGTGGCTCAGGCTAGGGTTGTGGTTGTCTCGGTGTGGTTGTGGTTCGTGCTGTGGTTATGATCTGTCGTTATTCTGGTGGCACCAGTGATGCCCACTGCAGAATCGCGTGCGACGCAGAGCGAACAAGGACAACGCGTGTGAGTGTGTGTGTGCGATTGCGTGTGGATGTGTGGATGTGTGTGTGTGCGCGTAGTGGAGAGCGGTGGTGTAGCGGTTAGCGCGCTGCGCTATGAACCCGCCCACCCGAGTTCGATTCCCGCTCACGGCCAACACCAGTGATGATTATTAGAACCGGTCCTGGGCCTCCCGTAGGTCGACTCAGCCTCAAATGAGTACCTGGTGCGGTGTGTAAACATCGCCACTGGGGAGACAAAGGCGGTCGGGCGTGGTGCTGGCCACCCACCCCCTCGTGTACCGTTCCGGCCTTCATAGGTGCTCGCTAACAGCACTTGCCCCGACAGTACGGGGGATCTTTGTATGTGTGTGTGTGTATGTATGTGTGTGGGATGTTGGCTACCCACCCCTCGTGTGCCGTGCCGGCCTTCATCGGTGCGCTTGCCCCAAAAGTCGGCGAGGGCTACACGGGGGATCTTTGTCTTTGTCTTCGCGTCTTCGCGAGCGCGTGACCCGCCCGACTCGCGCGCGTCTTTCCCATCAGACCGGGGGCGGCTTCTGCATTGCCGCCCCTGCACCCCCACCCCTCCCCCCGTCCTCCACTCCCTCCCCCACCCCTCCCCCATCCCTCCCCCATCCCTCCCCCACCCCTCCCTCCCTCCCTCCCCCTCACGCCGAGCTTCACCGCTTCGCCGCTGAGACGAGACGTGGGCTTGGTGCCTGGGAGCGCGTCAAGGGCAGGGCACGGGTTAGAGTCGGGGTCAGAGTTAGCGTCGGATTGAAGGTTCGAGTTGGGGTTATGATCAGTAGAGAGTTAGAATGATGATCAAGTCGAGAGTTAGAATGATGATCAAGTCGAGAGTTAGAATGATGATCAAGTCGAGAGTTAGAATGATGATCAAGTCGAGAGTTAGAAGGATGATCAAGTAGAGAGTTAGAATGATGATCAAGTCGAGAGTTAGAATGATGATCAAGTAGAGAGTTAGAATGATGATCAAGTCGAGAGTTAGAATGATGATCAAGTAGAGAGTTAGAATGATGATCAAGTAGAGAGTTAGAATGATGATCAAGTAGAGAGTTAGAATGATGATCAAGTCGAGAGTTAGAATGATGATCAAGTCGAGAGTTAGAATGATGATCAAGTCGAGAGTTAGAAGGATGATCAAGTCGAGAGTTAGAATGATGATCAAGTCGAGAGTTAGAATGATGATCAAGTAGAGAGTTAGAATGATGATCAAGTCGAGAGTTAGAATGATGATCAAGTCGAAAGTTAGAATGATGATCAAGTCGAGAGTTAGAAGGATGATCAAGTCGAGAGTTAGAATGATGATCAAGTCGAGAGTTAGAATGATGATCAAGTCGAGAGTTAGAATGATGATCAAGTCGAGAGTTAGAATGATGATCAAGTCGAGAGTTAGAATGATGATCAAGTCGAGAGTTAGAATGATGATCAAGTCGAGAGTTAGAATGATGATCAAGTCGAGAGTTAGAATGATGATCAAGTCGAGAGTTAGAATGATGATCAAGTCGAGAGTTAGAATGATGATCAAGTCGAGAGTTAGAATGATGATCAAGTCGAGAGTTAGAATGATGATCAAGTCGAGAGTTAGAATGATGATCAAGTCGAGAGTTAGAATGATGATCAAGTCGAGAGTTAGAATGATGATCAAGTAGAGAGTTAGAATGATGATCAAGTAGAGAGTTAGAATGATGATCAAGTCGAGAGTTAGAAGGATGATCAGCTCAGGGTTAGGAGCAGGCCTTGGGTAGTGTGAGTTGCTGCTGCTGAAGATGAGGATGTTGTCGATGCTGTTGCTACTCCTCGTTATGATGACACCTCAAGCCGCTGATGACGGCCTCGGCACTGCTGGGGAGGGCGAGGGGTGTGGAGGGAGGTGGAGGCGCTGGCCGGGGTGGTTGTTGGTGGGGTTCACGAGTGCACCAGTTTTGGGGGATGCGATGTGGGGTGGGGTAAGGGGGGGCTGCGTTGAGGCGCAAACGCATCTGGTAGGGCACGAACATCGCGTGCCTTTGTAAAGGTGCGCGAGCGGCGTGCGGGCGGGGGGCTGCGTTTGTGGGCGGGCTGTGTGGAGGGGGGTGGGGGGTTGAGTGGCGGGGGGGGGGGGTGGCTGGGTTGGCGGTGGCAGTGTTCTGAGTTTGAATGTCACCAGCCGTGTCGGCTCGAGGCTACACTAATGCGTCAGGAAGCCTGTCCGTAGCGCAGCTGGGCAGCCCGTCCATGTCCTGCTAGAACCAGAGATTCAGCCCTCCCCCCCTCGACCCCTTAACACCCCCAGGGAAGAGGAGACAGTGGGGGGGGGGGGGGGGGAACGGGCAGAGAGAAGGGAGAGCAAGACGCGTGACTGACACGGACACACTGGCACAGCTCGATGTTAGTTTAGTTCGCGCTACGTGTTGTGTGTGCATGTGTTGTTGTTGTTGTTGGGTATGTTGGTGTGTGTTTGTATCTTGTTGTTGTATGTTGATCTTTTTTCGCACAAACTAAACACAAGGAGCAGTTCTAAAGAAATTCGTTTTCGTTCCCGCACCCCCCGATTAGCACGCTTGGCTACGTACGGTGAGAAAGAAGTTCAACACACATACGTTAAAGCGCACAGCTCCAGTGGTGATGGTGGTGGTGATGATGGTGGTGGTGGTGGTGATGGTGGTGGTGATGGTGGTGGTGATGATGATGGTGGTGGTAGTGATGGTGGTGGTGGTGGTGATGGTGGTGGTGGTGGTGGTGGTGATGATGATGATGGTGGTGGTGGTGGTGGTGATGGTGGTGATGATGGTGGTGGTGGTGATGGTGGTGGTGATGGTGGTGGTGGTGATGGTGGTGGTGGTGGTGATGATGATGGTGGTGGTGGTGGTGATGATTGTGGTGGTGGTGATGGTGGTGGCGGTGATGATTGTGGTGGTGGTGGTGGTGATGATGGTGGTGGTTGTGATGATTGTGGTGGTGGTGATGGTGGTGATGATGGTGGTGGTGGTGGTGTTGATGATGATGGCGGTGGTGGTGATGGTGGTGGTGGTGGTGTTGATGATGGTGGTGGTGGTGATGGTGGTGGTTTATGCTCTTTGTACGAGATCGCCTCTGTGTGTGTTGTGTGAGTGTGGATAGCGGTGGTGTAGCGGGTAGTGCGCTGCGCTATGACACTCGGCGTCTCGAGTTCGATCCCCGCTCACGGCAACGACCAGTGTGACAATTATTTGAACCGGTCCTGTACCTCCCCTAGGTCGACTCAGCCTCAAATTAGTACCAGGTGCGATGTGTAAGCATCGCCACTGGGGAGACAAAGGCGGCCACCCACCACCTCGCGTGCCGTGCCGGCCTTCATTAGGTGCCGCTCGCTAACAGCACTTGCATCAATAGTCTGTTCAGGCTATACGGGGGGATCTGTGTCTTTGTTTGTTGTAGACTGTATGTTCTGCGCGGCGTCGTGTGATCATACTTCACCAACGCCGCTCAGTGCGGGTTGGTGCAGTGACGAGATTGGGGCCACTACGTGACCCCTTCGTGCATCACTCCGCCACTGATATGAGCCGTGGCCGGGACACTGAACTTAGTAGCTGTTCTGGGTTCATAGCGCCACTCAGGCACGAGATGTAAACATTTAATAATAAAATAATCCGCCACGGATTTTTGATTCATGAGTTGCTTTCATCTCTGCGTGGTCCACCAACCCTCGTTTGTTCCAAAGCGCCCCCCGAAAGAATGCGCGGTGCAGGGCGCGGATTAATTGGTGATGGGCAACACCACTCCCGGCCGCCTTTTTTTAACACACACCGCCCCTGGCACACACACACACACACAACAACCACAAAGACAAAGATCCCCCACGTAACAGATTTGTTAGGGCAAGTGCTGTCAGAGAGCAACTATGAACGGCACACTAGAGGGTGGGGGGCCAGCCCCACGCCCGGCCGCCTTTGTATTCCCATTGCTGATGTTTGACACACTCCACCGGGTACCCAAACGAGGCTGAGGTGGTGGTGGTGGTGGTGGCTGTGAGCGGGAATCGAACTCGGGTCGCTGGAATCCTCGCGCAGCGCTAATCGCTCCTCTCGGTTGGCGCAGGCCGGGGGTGATCACGCCACCTGGTACATCACACACACATAACACACACACATCACACACGCACATAACACACACACATCACACACACATCACACACACACATCACACACACACATCACACACACATCACACACACATCACACACACATCACACACGCACACATAACACACATCACACACACATCACACACACATTACACACACACACATAACACACACACACATAACACACACACACATAACACACACACACATCACACACACATAACACACACATAACACACACACACATCACACACACATCACACACACACATAACACACACACACATAACACACACACACATAACACACACACACATCACACACACACATCACACACACACATCACACACATATAACACACACACACATCACACACACATAACACACACATAACACACACATAACACACACACACATCACACACACATCACACACACATAACACACACAACACACACACACACATAACACACACACATATCACACACACATAACACACACACACAACACACACATCACACACACAACACACACACACACACATAACACACACATATCACACACACATAACACACACACAACACACATAACACACACACACAACACACACATAACACACACACAACACACACACACACGCACGCGCGCTCGCACACCTATCCCGCTTATTAACAAGACACGTGATATCCACGGCGTTTATCAGCGACAGCGAGTTCGCGGCGCTCGTAAATTCCGAGTGTTTCATTATTTCCACGATCTTTAATCTCGCGAGCACAGAGCGATGTGTGCGCTCTCTGCGCAGCGGGTGAATCACTCGGCTCCACTCTGCCTTCAATGAGCACGTGCCCTTGTCAGCGAGCACCTATTAAGGGCGGCACGACAGCGCCACGCCACCGGCCGTCTTTGTCTTCCCAGTGCGCGTGTTTCATACGCGCCGCGCCAGGTGTGCCGAGTACAGACGGCGACCCGAATTCGATGCCCCTCGATCACGGTCGACATCTGTGGCGACGAGACGAACCCGGTCCCGGGCCGCCCCCAGGGTCGGCTCAGCCTCAAATTAATACCTGGTGCGATGTGCATAAACAATCGGCACTGGGGAGACAAAGGCGGCCGAGCGTGGTGCTGGCCACCCACCCCTTCTCGTGTACCACAGTGCCGGCATACACACGCGCCGCGACTCGCGACCAGCCCTTGCCCCAACAGTCTGTTGAGGCTATACGGGGGATCTTTGTTTGTGTGTGTGTGTGTGATTGCGAACAGACCTCGCGTGATGATCACAGTCGCGTGTGTGAGCGCGCCAGATGCACAGGAGGCGCGTTCACTCGCCCCCTCATTTGCATCGCCTGATGCCAAATGCATCGAGCGCGTGCGTGCGTGCGCGTGCGTGTTGTGTCGTGAGTTTGTCTCTGTGCCTGCGTGCGTTCGGAGTGAGTGGTGGCGCAGTGGTTAGCGCAGCGCGCTACGTGCCCAATGACGCGTGTTCCATTTCCGCTCACAGCCAACATCGGTGACTTGTATCTGAAGCGGTGCCGGGCCTCTCCTAGGTCGACTCAGCCTTACATTCTAACTGTACCTGGTGGGATGTGTTTGAACATCGGCGCTGGGAAGAGAAAGGCGTCCGGGCGTGGTGCTGGCCACCCTACCCCCTGACGCGTCTTGCCGGCCTATCGTAGGTGCCCCTCACTAACAGCACTTGCCCCAACAACTTGCTAAAGGCTATGCGGGGGACCTTTGTCTTATAATGTTAGGGACATGGCGCATGTAGGTGGATATGCGCGTACCCAAACGCGTACTTTATGTCCTTCTTAAGGCGATCAATGGTCAGTTATTACGTATGAACACTCGAACGCAACAACTGGCATCGTCGTGGCTCACGGGTACGTCTTGCACCCGTGACACGTTGTGTCTCGAAGCCCCCCACCACCCGAATCAAGGCCGCCTGTTCCACAGATTCGCGGCTCGATTCCAGCAGCCGCCCTGGTTAATGCTGTGGCGTGAGCATTAACCCCACGTGGCCGCTAAAGATGCCGTGGCGTTGTTCCTCGAGAGTTTCCCACTGGTCGAAGTTTGCACAATTTTAAAAAAAGTAAACAAGTTGTATTCCAGTAATTATAAACTCAACTAACTACTCAACTATTTTTTATTTTAACAGCGACCTGTCTATCACAAATGATAGCTCAACGAAGTGGCTTATGATCATCACGTGGACATTCACATCAGCCAAATACTCTAAACTCGTGTTTGTAAATGTGCAGTGAAAAAGCCGGAGGACCCGGAGAAAAATCCACGCGACTACTGGAAGAACATTCAAACATACAGCAGGTGCCAGGGTCCAGATCGAACCCACGTACTCTTGTATACCAGGCGAGGTAGTTAACACCTCGCAACCATGGCGCCCTCATTGCCAGGTCCTGCGAAAACGTAGCAGACCCCTCTTTAAAATGAGTCATGAGAATCCGTGACGCTTTCCTCGGCAAACTTGCGAAATCAAAACGAGATTCATAGCGAGGGCTGAGCAATGGGCAACGCCGATTGCTGTCCTGCACTTCTATACTCCTCGCTTCTACGATCGTATCGTAATAATAATAATACTCGTGATAATCGTGGTGACAGCAAGGAGCACCGGCGTGGTGAAGTATGGTCAAATAACACGGCGCGAGCGCGGGGGGAGGCCCTCATCCAGCAGTGGATTTACAAAAAAGACCTGCACACTCGCAATCCCATACACACGTCACGCAGTGAGTGAATGGGTGAACGGATGAGAAGACGAATGACTGACTGATTAATATTACTACTATCTTGATTTGATATTGATTTGATCTTGATTTGATCTTGATTTGATCTTGATTTGATCTTGATTTGATCTTGATTTGATCTTGATTTGATCTTGATTCGATATTACTACTGCTGCTGCCACTCGTCCAACTGCCGTATCCGGTCACGTCACAATCGACTCGGTGCTTCCGACGATAGAAAGTGAAGTTCGCACCCCACGCACTTTCTCACGATCTCTCTCTCTACCCTCTCTCGCCTCTTCCCATCACCAACATTGTAACCCCCCTCCAACACCACCCACCACCCCCTGGCAGCCTACCCCACCACCCCCTCCCCCCGATGCCATCCCTCCCACCCCCTCCCCTCGGAGACGCGGTTGCCCAAAACGGCCCATCTGTGCCTGGCGTGGCTGTGCCCAGCGCTGATGATGGTGATGGTAATGAATAGCGCAGAAGCGTCCCCATCTGCTACCCTGCTTAACTCTGCCCCCCCCCCTCGCCCACCCCTCCCCTCACCCCCTCCCCCCTCGCCCCCTCCCTCGCTCCGCCCCCGCTCTCTCCCCCCCCCTTTCCCCCCGCCCCTCCCTCGCTCTTCTCACCTCCCTCCCCCACTTTCTAGTCACGAGGTCTGTATGGAAACGAGTTAACGATACGCCGAACGATTCGATTAATCGACGCGATTCGATATTGCTATTCTATTTTTTTAAAAAAACGATCATTTGTTTGTTACCTCGTTAACTTCTGGGTCTGTCTGTATATATGTCGGTTCAAGGTTCTTCTACGTAATCTTCGTGCGAGTCTGTGCGCGTCTATGTACGATGTGATATATGGACGCATGAGTCTCGATGTGAATCTATGGTTCCCTATTACATTACAATGCCTATTCATGTTCTTCAGAACCAGTGGGAATACTGATGTTGTATGGAGAACAGGACGCAGTGGGTTGTAGGCAGAGGAGAAGAATGATTGAGGCCGAACTTGGACAGAGCCAGGGAGGCGATAGCACGGGCGGATGGGTGGGATGTGGGGGGAGGGAATCTCAGACTGTGGGCGCAGCGGAGGAGAATGAGCGACATCCCAGACAGGTTGGCTGGGAGCATCACGACGTGTGCGTGCATCGCCCGAGTCGGAGTTCGTCGTCGTTGCACCATCAGTTGGCAGTGTTTGATCCCAGCCAGAACAGAAGCGGAACCGAACGGAAACAGAACCGGAATAGAACCGTCCCCCCTTCGTCATGATGATGATCATCATCATCATCATCACCGTCACCATCGCACGAACGCATTCACACAACTCTTCTCAAATGTCCAGTCTCTCTCTCTCCCCTTTCTCTTCTCACTGCCCCACTCCACCCGCATCACATCCCACATCCCACACCAAGGCCGTAGCCATGGAGTCAACATTGGGGGGGACCAAATCTTCCAGGGTGTCTGGGGGTCCCAACCCAGAAAAATATCTACATTTGAAAACTAATTTCCTGCTTGAAATATAATAAAGTCACTAACACATGGGATGGACTTTTTTTTTACAATAATGTCTAATAGTGTATTGTATTACATTGCTCTGTTTTTATTGTTATTACCATTTTTTGTATGTAATGGCAGAGATTAGGGATTAATAAAGAACAACCATAACCACAATCATTTAAACAGAAATCTACGCATTGATTTATATGAAGACAAGTCCAGATATTATGGCCAAGGTTGAGCAAATTGTTCTTTTTATTTACATAGCATAGCAAACATTTTTATAGCACTATATTGGGGGAGATGTGTCCCCCCAATTTAAATTATAATTACGGCCTTGCCCCACCCCCCTCCCCCCTCACCCCCCCACCCCTCTCGAGCACCCCCTGAGCTGTGACCCCCCACATCGCGACACGTGACGAGTCGGTGTGGAACACCTCTGCAAGGGATGGGGGGGAGGGTGACAGATGAACACTGCAAGCAATTACCGAGTTCCGTTGTAAATACACCTCGCCACAATAAGCGGGTTACGCGCTCTTTCATTCACTCATTCGCTCACTCATTCACAAATAACTCAATCAAAAGTCACCCATCCATTCACTCGCTCGTCCACTCACTCGTTAATGCAATCGTACATTCGATCACTCGAGCCATTCACCGCCTTAATTAATTCACGAATGCAATCACAGTTCCATGAATTTGCGCAATCGTTCAATTATAAAGTCATTAATTAATTGGCTCATTCACTTAATTGTTCGCTCATTCATTAAATCAATCACTCAATCGCACATTCGTTCACTCCATTATGCAATCACAATTCATTCATTCCCTTATTAATTCTTGCACTCAATCGTTCTGTCATTGTGTTTGCATCAAGCAGGCGAGAGGGGCAGCGGACCACAGCCAAGCAATAACGAGAGTTTCCCAACCTCACCATCAGCACTGGGGAGACAAAGGCGGCCGGGCGTGGTGCTGGCCACCCACCCCCTCGTGTGTGCCGTGCCGGCCTTCATAGGTACTGCTACTCGCTAACAGCACTTGTCCCAACAGCCTGTTGAGTCTATACAGGGGATCTTTGTCGTTGTGGGTATTTAACGGGGGAGGGGGGGGAGTCGGAGCGGTGGCGCGTCGGTTAGCGCGCTGCCAGTCGACCCAAGTTCGATGACCCACCAACCCGTGTCTCCATCGCGGGGGTGGGGTGCCATCACCGCGCCCGGCCGCCTTTGTCTCCCCAGTGTCGATGTTTACACACCGCACCAGGAAAGGAATTGAGGCTGAGTCGACCTAGGGGAAGCCCGAAACCGGTTCAAATAATCGTCACTTGGTGGTGGCCGTGAGCGCTGCACATGCCGCTCCCCCTAAAAACCTACGTCACAAAGTCGTAGACCCCCTCCGGCCGGTCCGGATAGCATTATCAAACTATTGGCGGCGAGTGCCGTTAGGAAACACCTTTTACCCGCACGCACGCACGCGCACGCACGCGCGCCGCTCAGCACGCACGCGCCGAGGGTGATGATGTATTTACAGCGGGGCCTCATCACAGCTGATTAGCGGGGCCGCCGGGGCAAACGCCCGGTATCCCCGCGCTCATTTGCGCCCTAACGAGAGGCGAGGGGGACGCGATACGCGGAGACGGAGCCGCGACGGAGCCGAGACGCCCTCTTCTGATATGACCTTCAAGACTCCCCCAGCGCTCTCTCTCTCCCCTCCCTATCTCTCTCCCCCCATGCATGCTCCCCCCTGCCCCCTCTCTCTCTGTGGACGATGACTCTGGATGCATGCGTGTCTCTATCAGCGCGCGCGCGATCGCGTCTCAATCGGCGTGGGGTGTAGCAACTCGTGCGCGCTGCACTACCAACCCGGCCACCCGAGTTCGATTCGCGCTCGCGACCAATACCATTGGCGACAATTTTAACGGGTTCCGGGCCTCGCCTAGGTCGACTCAGCCAGCTTCATATGCGTAATCTGGTGCGATGTGTAAACATTAGTACAAGGGAGACAAAAGGGGCCGGGCATGGTGCCATGGTGCTGGCCACCCACCCCTTCTTGCCCCGCCAGTCTGTGAGAGGCTCTACGCGGGGTCGTTGACGTTGCCCCCCCCTCCCCCCCACCACGTTGGCTACCATTCCGTTGTTAGTCTCGACCAAGACGTTAACATATAAAGTTCACTTTATTTCACGAAACACTTTACGAGTGCACGCTGCTGGCAGACTGAAGTGCGTGGCTCGTGACTGCCGTTCGCAGCCACAGCGAGTAGTATCGTGGATGTGGTGTGCCGGGTGAGGATATTTGGTCGAAGTGAGATTCTAGTCTCGTTTTTGGCCATGAAACGTCCTGCCCAAACTATTTTTTTACAATTGTTTTATTTTACCAGGTAAGGCCCATTGAGCTCTAACAGCTCTTTAGCAGCTCAACGAAGTGGCTTATCATCACGTGGACATTTATAGCAGCAGCCAACACACTCTAAACGTGTTCCTAAATGTGGAGGGAAAAACAGAGGACCCGGAGAAAAATCCACGCGGCCACGGAGAGAGACACGCAAACTTCAAATACACAGCAGCAGGCGTCAGAGACGGGATCGAACCCACGACCTCCTGTATACCCGGCGAGGTAGTTAACATCTCACCACTACAGCGTCAATATGGACACTTATCCCCCCAACTCACACACCCCCACAGACAAAGATGCCCCGTGAAGCATTTACAGACTGTTGGGGCAAGTGCTGTTAGCAAGCAGCACCTATGAAGGCGACACGGAGCAAGAGGGGGCGCCCGGCCGCCTTTGTCTCCATAGTGGCGATGTTTACACACCGCACCAGTTATTCATTTGAGGCTGAGTCGACCTAGGAGAGGCCCAAGACCGGTAAAGATAATCGTCACTGGCGTTGCTGGCCCGTGAGCCTGAATCGAACTCGGGTCGCCGGGTTCGTAGCGTAGCGTAGGGCTAACCACTACACCTACCGCTCCCCCACTCGGACACACACACACATACAAAGATCCCCCGCGTAGCCTGACCAAACTTTTGGGGCAAGTGGTGTAAGCGAACACCAATGAAGGCCGACACACACACACCACACATACCACTCTACCCACCCCGCCCTCCCCCACGAGGATCGGGGGGGGGGGGGCAGGGGGGGGGGGCGTCGAACGGTGGCGGGTGACGAGGCGACGGGAGACAAACTGCGGCGGCGCTTTTAATTTGGAGTTAAGGACGCCGCGACCGCGACACGCGCGCGTCCTTGGGAGTGCGGAGCGACACGCCGCCCCCCTGATGGATGAAGACGGAACGTCTCCCTCCCCCCACAGCCCCCCCAACGTCTCCCGCCCCCCCAGCCCCCCAACGTCTCCCTCCCCCCCATCCCCCCCCCAACGTCTCCCGCCCCCCCATCCCCCCCCAACGTCTCCCGCCCCCCCATCCCCCCCCCCAACGTCTACCGCCCCCCCATCCCCCCAACGTCTCCCGCCCCCCCATCCCCCCCAACGTCTCCCGCCCCCCCATCCCCCCCAACGTCTCCCGCCCCCACCCACCCACCATGCCCTCCTTGACCCCCCACACACAATCGCGACTCCGTGACACGCTCCTGACGCTCTCCTGACCCTCACACGACCGTCACCCAACCTTCACCCAACCTTCACCCAACCGTCACCCAACCCTGATCTGACACTCACCCGACCCTCACCCGGACCCTCACCTTTCTCGGCACCGTCCCCCACCTCCCACGAGCACTGCCCCCGCACCCCCTCCCCCCCTCCGGTCAGCTGACACGCACACACACAAGGCAAAGGTCCCCCGTGTAGCCTTTAACCGACTGTTGGGACAAGTGCTGGTAGGGAGCAGCACGTGTAAGGGCCGCGGAGACTCAAGAACAATGACGCCGCCATGCAGACAACGCAACCACAGCAGCAGCAGCAGGCCGCCACTCGCTAGCAAGTGGCGGGGGGAGACGTCACCACGGCGCTCGTGCCAGGCTAGGTGCCATTTCATGCCGAGCTACGAACCCGGCTGCGACCCGAGTTCGATTCGCCAACACCGGTGACGATTTTCTGAACCGTTCCTTAGACCTCCGCTAGGTCAACTCGGCCTCAAATGAGTACCTGGTGCGATGTGTAAAACATCGCCACTGGAGAGACAAAGGCGGCCGGGGGCGTGGTGGTGCTTTGCCATCTCTTCTTGCGCCGTGCCGGCCTTCATAGGTGCTACTCTCGAGCGGCACTTGTCCCAACCGGCTGTCGAGGCTATACGGGGCATCTTAGTCTCTGCCTGTGTGCGCGTGTGTGTCTGGAGGCGTGCCGTGCGTGTGTCTCCACCCACCCACCTCTCTCTGTGTCTCCCGCGTTCGCATCTCTCCGCTGTCACCGCTTGAATCGCGTAATTAACGGAATAATGGATTAGAGGGAGATGATTTCCCTCCCGTGGCCTTCCCCCATCGCCTCCCCTCGCCCCCCAACCCCTCCCACGCCTACAAAAATACCCCCCCCCTCACCTACAAAATCAACCCCCCCCCACTTCTCTAAGGGATGAGGCGCACGCCCAGTGACTCACAGCCCAGCGGCTATCCACTGCTGGATGAAGCGATGGCTCTCGCCACGACTCCTCAATCGGTCGAAGTGCGCGCTGATTGACCATACTTCACCACGGTGGTCAGTGCCGATGAGTGAATAGGCAGAGGGACAGACGCGGCACGGGGTCTGTCCGGAGAGCGCTTTGCGCCGATGTTGGCTGCGCTGCTCACCGCGAAGTGACACCTGTCGGATCGTGGGGGTCACGTGGCGCCGAGTACGTTAACCGCTGCGCCACCGCTCCACCAACCCTCACCCGGTGTGTAACTGCGCTCCTTCAACGGAGGAGGAGCAGCGAAACTCCACAAACTCGGTAGTGACACGGTGCGTAAATGTTAACTACCTCGCCTGGTATACGGGAGGTCGTGTATAAGATCCCGACCCGAACGCCTGCTGCTGTATATTTGGAGTTTGCGTCTCTCTCTCTCCCCGTAGTCGCGTGGATTTTTCTCCGTGTCCTTCGGTTGTTTTTACTCTACATTTTGAATCAACATCACGCGTTTAGAGTAGTTGGCTGCTATAAACTTCCACACGTGATAAGCCACTTCGTTGAGCTATCATTTGTGTTAGCCAGGTCGCTTATGAAAAACATCTCTATAGCTCAGTAGGCCGAAACTGGTTAAAAAATAAAAAGTTAACGGTTAGTAAATAGTTAAACTCTCTTTCTCTCTGCTGAAGGCCTATCGTCGTGGCAGCAGCAGCAGCAAGACCTCGACATCGACATCCTGCCATCATTCTAAAGAATTGCGTGTATTTCATGTGCAAGACCATCGAATTCGCGTTGGCGTAACACTGCCCCGAGTGACGTTTCGAGCAATGGCCCTTTCTCCGTAGCGCTGTTACAGAATGTCAGATTTTTGTCGCGAAATGTATCGTCACGGTGCCGGCGTCGTCACTCTGCTCCGAGGATGTTCGTCGCGTTGCGTAATTCGCACGTGGCCGCGTGCTCTCTCTCTCTCTCGCTCTCCCTGCCCATCTCTCTCGCTCTCTCTCTCCCTGTCCATCTCTCTCTCGCTCTCTCCCTGCCCATCTCTCTCTCGCTCTCCCTGCCCATCTCTCTCGCTCTCTCTCTCCCTGCCCATCTCTCTCTCGCTCTTCTCGCCCCATCCAGCGACGCAGAAACTGCACAATACAAATACAATCCGCGTCGCGTCCCATGAGGGCTGGGGGGGAGGGCGTTAGGGAGTTCGCAGTTGGGGAAGCCTTGCACAGCGGCAGCGTATTCGCTCACTCGGAAGCAGAATGTGTATTGACAGTGGAGGAATCCGAGGAGATATGAAGCTCTTTTTTTCACAGGTCAGAATGTTGCAACAGCAAACAAGGACAACACGACGGGAGAGGGATTGAGTTGAGTTGCTGTTGGCGAATAGCGCCGTGAAGGCCGGCACGGTGGACGAGAGAGGGACGCTGGTGTATAGCCAGCCAGCCAGCACCACGCACGGCCGTCTTTGTCTCTCCCTATGTGCTGGCTTGAGGTGGAGTCGAGCTATAGGCGAGGCCCTGGAACGGTTTATTGTGAAAATAAACGTCGTTTATTGTGAAAATTCGGTCACAGTTCCTATGGTCACTGTTTCATTGCTTTTATAGCTTTATTTTGGTGATTTTCGAGAAGTTTTTTGGTTTGGCCATGTTTGTTTGTTGTAGTACGGAGTTAGACTGATGGCCTTAATCTAAGTTGTCTTGTGGTTGTTTGACCTGCATCCCACTGGGATTTTTGCACAGTGTTGTTGTACGGTTCTTTTTCTGCAAAATTTTGCTGTCTTTTCTTGGATTTTCTGTTTGCACTTAGTCATATATTCACTTTAAGATGTTTTCTTGTTCATGTTTTTTTGTTTGTTGCGGTTGCACCCGATTCAAGAGCCGAATGGCTCACAGGGCTATACCTAATAAATGAACTTGAACTTGTTTAGGATGCCACGCGCCACTCACTGATGATGTTGTGCACGTGAACTTGAATCGAACTCTGGTCGCCCTGCCTGGCGTTCACGAAGCGCAGCGCGCCACGAATTTACCGACTCGATTCAAGCGTCGATTGCCCCCGACGCGGAACCATGGATGCCAGCACCAGCGCGGCGCAACAATAGGCCGTGGCGCGCACTGCCCTCCGCGCTGCCCACCACAACACCGCTGCCCACGCGTGCCGCAGCGGGCAGCCCACCCTCGCCCACGTGACCAGCGAGCAGTCTCACGCCCGCTGAGCTTGCGGCGACGGACCAAGTCCGGGGGTGGCTCCTCCGGCTGGCTTGGCCATAGGCTGACAAACGCCTCGCACGTGACAACCCCTACTCGTTGGCTGTGTCGGGTGGTGGCGGGTTTAACGACACGTTTATAATCCCCCCAAAACAACTGTTTAATAGACACTCCTCACAGCCACCCCCCATCACCCCCGCAGCCCCCACCCCTGTTTAGCCCCCCCCACCACCGCCCCTCCCCCCACCATCACCCCCCCCACCCCCCGCGTCATCTGTGCCGCCAGCTGCGGGCTCCAGATTGCGACTCGAGTCGGGGCGGATTTCGCCGCCGTCCGCGAGGACGGCGCTAATGGCAGCGACGCGAGCCAGGGAGCGCGACCAATCACGGTGGAGGGGGGGGGCTGGGGGGGGGGTGGGGGGGGCTGAGGGGGTGGGGAGGGGTGGGGGGCTCACACACACACAGAGCCAGGGAGCGCGACCAATCACGGTGGGGGGGGGGCTGGGGGGGGGGGTGGGGGGGGCTGAGGGGGTGGGGAGGGGTAGGGGGCTCACACACACACAGAGCCAGGGAGCGCGACCAATCACGGTGGGGGGGGGGGGGCTGGGGGGGGGGGGTGGGGGGGGCTGAGGGGGTGGGGAGGGGTGGGGGGCTCACACACACACAGAGCCAGGGAGCGCGACCAATCACGGTGGGGGGGGGGGGGCTGGGGGGGCTGGGTGGAGTGGGGGGCTGGTGGGGGCTGGAGGGGGTGGGGGGCTCACACACACAGAGACAGAGAGTGTGCGCGTGTTTGGGGGAGCGGTGGCGCAGCGGTTAGCGCAGTTGCGCTCCGAACCCCGAAAGCCCCGCCCGAGTTCGATTCTCGCTGTCACGGAACTATTTCAGAACCGGTCCAGTCTACCCCCCCTCCACCCCCCTCAAATAATCATATCTGGGGAGACAAAGGCGGCCGGGTATCTTTATGCGTATGTGCTTGTTAGCAACACCTGCCGGATGAACATTTAGCAGTGAAAACAGAACAGATGTCTCCAAGTATATTGCGTGTATACGGTACTGACGTACACACACGTGTATGTGTGAACGTGCGATTGGTCAATAACACTGTGGCATTTGAAGGGAACGCATTTAATAGGCGACGTTTCGGGCAATGCCCCTGCTTCAAAGGACACGTGCGATGAGGAAGGGCTATTGCCCGAAACGTCGCGTGTGCCTGGGCGCCGCTACCATGGCCGATGATGATGGAAACGGTAAAAAGACGACATTAAAAAAACAATCGATTGCAAATAATCGAATCGAATTGTGGCCGTGGATCGCTGAGGAATGGAGGAGTATTGGGGGTGGGGAGTGCGTGGGTGAGTGAGGCCACGTTGATTCGTCACAGTCACTCGCTCACCGGCGGCTATTGGCCTCCTGGTCACTCTTCTATCGCTACTACTACCACCATGGTGACCGTTCCCACACCGCAGGTCACAACAACACACTCACCCACCCACTCACTCACCCACTCACTCATCCACTCACTCACTCAACCACTCACTCACCCACTCATTCACTCACCCACCCACTCACTCACCCACTCATTCACTCACCCACTATCTCACCCACTCACTCACTCACCTACCCACTCACTCACCCACTCACTCACTCACCCACTAACTCACCAACTCATTCACTCACCCACTCACTCACCCACTCACCCAGTCACTCACTCACCCACTCATTTACTCACCCACTCACTCACCCACTCATTCACTCACCCACCCACTCACTCACTCACCCACTCACTCACCCACTCACCCACTCACTCACCCACTTACTTACTCACCCACTCACTCACCCACTCACTCACCCACTCACTCACTCACTCACCCACTCACTCACCCACCCACTCACTCACTTCTCTCGTCTCCCCCTCTCCATCCCCTCTCATCATCGCCATCATCGTCATCCGCCTCACGTAATAATCATCACCCTCTCATCATCATTATAATCATCACCCTCTGATCATCACAATCATTCCTCTTTTCATCATCATCACCCTCTCATCATCATCACCACCATCACCCTCGCATTATCATATCTGTCATCATCATCTTCTCACCATCATCCCTATCTCATCATCATCACCTTCTTATCATCATCACCCTTTCATCATAATCACCATCATCCTTTGATCATCATCAACCCCCTCTCATCTCCCCCTCCTCCCTCCCCTCTCCCCCACCTCCTCCCTCCCCTCCCCCCTCTCCTCCCCCCTCCTCCTCCTCGTTCTCCGTCTTGGTGGGAACTTCCGCCCCGGGCCTCCCTTCGCCTCTCCCGTTATTTTCTCTCTCTCCGCGTTCATCAACAAACATCCTTCACTCTGATCCCCCCCCCCCCCCCCCCCTAGTGGTGGAGTCGCTGCTACAGCGTCTATCCAATACAACTTTAACGGTGCTGTCTGTTGCTGACCGCTTGGCGTTTTTTTTTTTTGGGGGGGGGGGAGGGGGGGGCTTTGTGCCCCTGTAGTTCAGCAAAGCGTGATGTGTTTGTATTTCATTTAAATACCCTGTCTGATGTCAGCGCGTTATAATGGGCAGCTTTATATCTGCCAAGCTCAGATGATGGGCATGAGTTGGGCCAGGGCCGAGATCAGAGCTGTGGCGGCATTGTGGGGGGTGGTGGGGTGAGGGGTGTGTGGGGTGGGGGGGAGGAGGACCGGGGGGGCGGGGTATGGGGATGTAGAGAAGGGGGGTGGAGAGGGGGGGTGAGCTGGATGTGTAACTCTGGCGATAGTTGCCGAGTTTGAAAACGCGCGTCTCCCGGTGGAGTGGCGAGGCCCATCCTCGCCATCTGCCTCTCGAATCCTCCTCCTGTGCCGCGGAGCCGTCTCTGTGCTTGCCCCCCCCCGCTCGTCCTCCCTCCCTCCTCCCCCCTCCCCACGTGCATTCACGCGCACGTATAGAGGAGGAAGAATAAAAAGCACGCGCAAAGATCCCCCGTATAGCCTTCAGCGGACGGCTGAGGCAAGGGCTGTTTCGGGGCCACCTGGAACGGCACACGGTGGGGGGGGGGGGACCAGCACCACGCCCGGCCGCCTTTGTGTCTCGCAGCCACGTATTCGTTGGAGGCTAAGTCGACCTAGAGGAGGCCCATGACCGCCTCGGATATTGGTCACCGATGTTTGGCCTTAAGCGGGAATCGTTCCTCGGTTCGCCGGGTTCGTAGCGCGGCGCGCTAACCATTGCGCCACCGCTCTCCGCAAACACACACACAACTCATCCACAGACACACATCCAACAACAATCACACCGCACACGCAAACACAACACGCGTGCATAAACAAACAGAGACAAAGATCCCCCGGAAAGCCTGCATGTTCGGGGCAAGTGCTGTCAGCGAGCACCTACGAATGCCGGCACGGCACGATGTTTATACATAATTTGAGGCTGAGTAGACCTAGGGGATGTCCAGAAACCGGTGCAGATAATCGTCACCGATGTTGTCGGCCACGAGCTGCAAATCGAGCTCGAGTCACCGGGGTTGGTAGCGCAATGCGCTCGTCACTGCGCCACCGCTCCCTCTACACCTCCACACACGCGCGCGCCCGTGCGCAGCCTCTTCCAGCAGGTCTCTCGCTCTCTCGCGCTCTTCTCTCTGCACCCCTCCCTCTCGCGTCTCCCCGAACACACGGGCACGGCAGATGGGAGAATCGCTCCCCCATCATAGCTCCTGAGTAGCGGTACTCGAGCCAACACCCTTTGAAGAGAAACCTCCTCCATCCACTCACCTCCACGCGCTCGCGGCGCGCCAAGCACTGCGCCGCCACTCGCCCGCAAGTACAACACAACACAGGGCTGTGCATTCAGCCGTGAGGCGGTGGTGGTGGTGGTGGTGATGGTAGTGGTGGTGGTGATGATTGTGGTGATGATGATGGTAGTGGTGGTGATGATGGTAGTCGTGGTGATGATGGTGGTGATGATGGTTGTGATGATGGTAGTGGTGGTGATGATGGTAGTGGTGGTGATAATGGTTGTGGTGGTGATGGTTGTGGTGGTGATGATGGTGGTGATGATGGTAGTGGTGGTGATGATGATGGTTGTGGTGATGGTGCTGGTGGTGGTGATGATGTTAGTGGTGGTGATGATGGTAGTGGTGATGATGTTGGTAGTGGTGATAATGGTTGTGGTGGTGATGATGGTTGTGGTGATGATGGTGGTGGTGGTGATGATGGTAGTGGTGGTGATGGTTGTGGTGGTGATGGTTGTGGTGGTGATGATGGTGGTGATGATGGTAGTGGTGGTGATGATGATGGTTGTGGTGATGGTGCTGGTGGTGGTGATGATGTTAGTGGTGGTGATGATGGTAGTGGTGATGATGATGGTAGTGGTGATGATGATGGTAGTGGTGATAATGGTTGTGGTGGTGATGATGGTTGTGGTGATGATGGTGGTGGTGATGATGGTAGTGGTGGTGATAGTTGTGGTGGTGATGATGGTTGTGGTGATGATGGTTGTGGTGATGATGGTTGTGGTGGTGATGATGGTAGTGGTGGTGATGATGGTTGTGGTGGTGATGATGGTTGTGGTGGTGATGATGGTAGTGGTGATGATGGTGGTGGTGATGATGGTGGTGATGATGGTAATGGTGGTGATGATGATTGTGGTGATGATGGTAGTGGTGGTGATGGTGGTTGTGGTGATGATGGTGCTGGTGATGGTGATGGGTGTGATGGTGGTAGTGGTGGTGATGATGGTTGTGGTGATGATGATAGTGGTGATGATGGTTGTGGTGATGATGTTAGTGGTGGTGATGGTTGTGGTGATGATGGTTGTGGTGGTGATGATGGTAGTGGTGGTGATGATGGTTGTGGTGGTGATGATGGTTGTGGTGGTGATGATGGTTGTGGTGGTGATGATGGTGATTGCTGTGCTGCTGCACGTAGCTGCCTGCGGTGACCCAGCGCTGCGTGGAGGCAGCCGCGAGGGTTGATGGATCAGCGCTCAGATGCTGCGAAACTCGCTGCCAGGAGGAGTCGGGGAGGAGCCGAACCCCTGGCTCTGCCAACAGGAGGCGGTACAGCAAGTGTGGACTAATCCCCACCTATTTCCATCTGCACGGGGATAGAGCGTTACCCCCTCGCACGCGTGAGATGCTCCCGTTTCATCCCCTTGAAAGAGAGCTTCTTAGCGTAGTGGGATGTATTCGGGATATACATTTTTTTTTTATAAAAAAAAATTAAGCGTAAAAGATCTTAAAGTGAAAAATCAAACGAATGTAGCGGCTGGACCTTCCTGAACATGATCCACAGACTCGGCGTGGCTCTGCTGGATAAGTACAAAACATCATCGTCATCGGCATCACAAACATAGTAAAGATATATCCACTGCTGGATGAAGGAGCCTCGCAAACCCTTCGCCATCTCAACGAAGCGTGCCCATTGTGTGTTGTGTTTTTAACCTCGGGGCCGGGAGATCGAACAGAGAACCTCTGCTGACCAAGGCACCAGGCAGCGGAATGTCACGTGGAGTGAGGGGGTGGGGAGTCAATCAAAAACAGCCCCCCCCCCTTAACCCCCCTCGCACCACCCTCCCCCCCAAACTTCCACCTCCACCCCCCCAATTCCCTACCTCCCCCCGGTTCACCCCCCCTCCCTCCCACCACTGCAAACATCATCGGTGTCCAGAGATCGCGGTCGTAAGGCAGCACAACAACAACAATTCCAGACAACAACAACAATTACACATCGAGCGAACACCACACAGTAGTCCATCAACACAATTCGCGCGTTAAAATCGAGCTATCGATAACACAGCTACACGTGTAGTAGCTACTACACATGTAGTAGCTACGGGCCCCGCACTTTCAAGGACCCCGCGCTAAATGCTTTCAAGCTATCAATTCCGGTTCAGTGATTCTGCACTTGTTCTATTATTACAGTACTGTACTGCCTTCGACTTGTATGAACGACTGGGTGTTTAAGGTTAGCGATTCATCGTATTATTGGGCGTTATAAAGCAAATGAAACAATACAATGACTATGCGAGTTACAATTTAGTGATTTACATATTTATTTATTTAGAGCCCCTTCGTCACATATGCTACAGGGCCCGAACTCGCTTCATCCGGCACTGGTCCCGACCGAGAGTGTGAAGCGGACCGCCACGCGGCGCCAGTTTCGCGTCGGCGATGAATCGGCGCCCTCTGGTGGACAAACGCGGCCACCGCACCGAGACGCCGACTCGGTTGGCTGCGTGGGGGCATCGGCCCCCGAGGCTTTGATTTGGCCAGTGGAGCGACCGCGTAGCTGTTCATCTTCTTGGTTCTTTCGGTAAAGTCACGTAGAGGGGAAGTAATAAAATAATAAAAATAAAACATAATAAAATAATTCATGAATTTTATTATGTTTAAGTAATAAAATAATAAAAATAAAGCATAATAGAATATTGTATTTATTTTATTATGTTTTACTTTTATTATTGTATTACTTCCCTTCTACGTGACTTTACCGAAAGAACCAAGAAGATGAATCCCTGCGGTCACGAAAGCTTTAAACCGCGTAGCTGTTGTTCAGAAGCGAGCTGGCGATCGCCAATGATGGCTCCGGTGAGTGGCGTGTATCATCGTGCGGGAATTTATATCGGCAGCCAAATGCAAATGCTCCAAACGCGCGGATGTTGATTCTAAATGTGAAATGAACATCACGGGCGGGAAGAGAAAGTGGCACGCACATTACAAATATACAGCAGCAGGCGTGAGTCAGGGTCGGGATCGCACCCACGACCTCCTGCACACCAGGCGAGGTAGTCAACATCTCGCCCCCTGGAAGCAGGTGGAGAGGGGGTGGGTGATGCGATGGAGACGTTCCGAGGCGTCGCCTCTGAGCGCCAGAAGATGGCGATAGCCGAACGCGTTGTGGGTTGCAGAGCGCGGCGTGGAATCGTCACCCAGCCACCCACAGAGAGACATCCTCAGAGCAAAGGCTCGAACCGTGGGCTGTGTCGATTGTTTACACTCGCCACTGCTTGCACGCACCCGCTGTAGAATGTGTGTTTGCGATGCAATAGGCGGAATTGAATCGATTGTGGAATCCAATGACGATGCAGGAATTGAATGGTGATGTGAACATCGAATGGAAATGGTCGATCTTAGAACTGTGAGCGGGGCCAACTCACGCTACACCTCACCCTGCCGCAACCCCTCACCCTACACCTACCCTTCACCACAACCCCTAAACCCATCCCTAAGTCCCTAACCCCCAACCAAAGCCCCAACCCCAACACCCGCTGGGCCCCCACCCCGGGTGTTGGGGTTGGGGCTGACGAAAGGCGCGCGCTCTCCGCTGGGGGGCGCGCGACCCCCCCCTGCCATCGATTCAACCCCCGCCCGCACCCTCCGAACCCCCCCCCCCCGTACACTCGTGCGTCCCGTGCCTATTGTCTGTCTCGTGTCTATTGTTGTCCTGTTTCTATTGTCTGTCAGGTTTCTATTGTCCGTCTCGTGTCTATTGTTGTCCTGTTTCTATTGTCTGCCTCGTGCCTATTGTCTGTCCTGTTTCTATTGTCTGTCTCGTGTCTATTGTTGTCCTGTTTCTATTGTCTGTCTCGTGTCTATTGTTTTCCTGTTTCTATTGTCTGTCTCGTGTCTTTTGTTGTCCTGTTTTTATTGTCTGCCTCGTGTCTATTGTTGTCCTGTTTCTATTGTCTGTCTCGTGTCTATTGTTGTCCTGTTTCTATTGTCTGTCTCGTGTCTATTGTTGTCCTGTTTCTATTGTCTGCCTCGTGCCTATTGTCTGTCCTGTTTTTATTGTCTGCCTCGTGCCTATTGTCTGTCCTGTTTCTATTGTCTGGCTCGTGTCTATTGTCTGGCTCGTGTCTATTGTCTGGCTCGTGTCTATTGGCTGGCTCGTGTCTATTGTTTATCTTTGCGCTTCATTCGCCAACTCCATTGCACTACAATTTCCATTCATCGCACGCACTCTCTTGTCTCATGCACAATTGGATTTTCTACTGACCTCCAATAATCGATTACTCGATTGCATGGTTAATTTCCGATGAAACACAACCCATTACCCACCCTCCACACACAAACGTCTGTACACACACACACACGTCACTACACACACACACGTCTCTACACACACACACACGTCTCTACACACACACACGTCACTACACACACACGTCTCTACACACACACACACGTCTCCACACACACACACACACGTCTCTACACACACACAGCTCTCTACACACACACACGCCTCTACACACACACACGTCTCTACACACACACACGTACACGTCTCTACACACACACACGTCTCTACACACACACACACACACGTCTCTACACACACACACGTCTCTACACACACACGTCTCTCCACACACACACGTATCTACACACACACACGTCTCTACACACACGTCTCTACACACACACGTCTCCACACACACACACAGCTCTCTACACACACACACACGTCTCTACACACACACCTCTACACACACACACGTCTCTACACACACACACACGTCTCTACACACACACACGTCTCTACACACACACGTCTCTACACACACACACGTCTCCACACACACACACAGCTCTCTACACACACACAAACACGTCTCTACACACACACACCTCTACACACACACGTCTCTACACACACACCTCTACACACACACACGTATCTACACACACACACACACGTCTCTACACACACACACGTCTCTACACACACACGTCTCTACACAAACACGTCTCTACACAAACACACGTCTCGCTACAATTCGCTGGTTGCGATTGTAGTTGTTGTGATGGTGTTGTTGGATGTGGCCGTGGTGGTGTTGGTAGTTATCACCGTGGTGGTTGTTGTGGCAGTGTTGTTTGTTAGTTGTGGTGGTAGTGGTGGTAGTGGTGGTTGTGGTGGTGGTGGTTGTGGTGGTTGTGATGGTAGTGGTGGTAGTGGTGGTTGTGGTGGTGGTGGTGGTTGTGGTGGTTGTGGTGGTAGTGGTGGTTATAATTTCGTGAAATCCTCGTCCTCGTTTGCATCAACCTCCTCCTCTTCTTCCTCCTCTTCCTCCTCTTACATTGAAGACAATGATTGCATTCCCAGTGAGTGTGTAATACGAATACTCATACACTCGTGCGTGCACTCATGCACACATACACAGAAAGACAAAAATCCCCCGTATAGCCGTAACAGACTGTTGGGGCAAGTGCTGTTAGCGAGCACATACACACATACGCACCGCATCACCACACACATAAACACTATCCTAATGTCATCTCCATACTTTGATTCAAAGCTTTCGTGACTGCAGGGATTCATATTCTTGGTTCATTCGGTAAAGTCACGTAGAAGGGAAATAATAAAATAAAAACATTCAAACATAATATTACGTTTAATTTTTATTATTTTATGATTACGTGGCTTTACCGAAAGAACCAATAATATGTCATCTCCATACTTTGATTCAAATCGTCGTCTGGGCATCATCTCGCGAAACGACGAATCCGTTCGGAAATGTCGCAGCGAAGGCCGCCACGAGTTGAGCGGACGTCTTCAAACTCCACAAACATCACCGCCAAAACCACGCTGCTGCTGCTGCTGCAGCAGCAGCACGCACTTACAGAAGATGTGTCCACAAAGATAAATATTCCTCTTTTTTTATTTATATATACACACACACATTTTCATTGTTTCTAGATTTGAAGCTTTCGTGTCTGCAAGGATTCATACTCTTAGGTTCGTTCGGTAAAGTCACGTAAGAAAAAATAAATAATAATAAAAATAAATATTAAAAATAGTAATAATAATTTAAATAAAATAATAAATCACTTTTATTTATCGCTTCTATTTATCATTTATTTCTATTATTATTTCTATTACTTAATTATTATTTATTATTATTATTATTATTATTTATTTTTACCTACGTGACTTTACCGAAAAATCCTAAGAGTATTTTCATTGTTGTTTACGTGGAGGATGAGATCTGTGACGGAGGCGGTTTTGCACGTTGGTATATTTTGTCACTTATTGACTGGTATCGTTGTAGATTTGTTTAACACGCAGTCGGCTTTCACGACCAATATCATCCATAATAGAGTTTTTTTTTGGGTTAATCGCGTAAATATATACATGTTGTGTCGTTAAACCCGCCACCACCCGACACAGCCGACTAGTAAGGGTTGTCACGTAAACAGAACGTGGCCAATTCGTCACTAGTACAGCACTAACCGGTGTGTTGGAGAGCCAAGCCACAACATTTACAATCTGAGTGACGAATTGGAACGCTGTTTACGTGACAAACCCATGGCTGTGTCGGGTGGTGGCGGGTTTAACGACACATTTATATTTTTACGCGATCTAAGCCAAAAAACTCTATTATCGATGTATATATTTGTTTATTTGGTCACTTGTAGACTGGCATTGTTTTTATATTGGTGTATTTTATCCTTTATAGACTGCATTGTTTATATATTCGTATATTTTGTCACGTATAGACTGATATATTAATATATTGGTCAATATATATTTAAGACAATATTCGACTGATTAGTCAAATATATATTTAATAGGCAACGTTTCGGGCAATGACCCTTGTGGGGAAGGACCCTTTTGCATCGCACAATGTGTATATGAAAAAGGGGCGTTGCCCGAAACGTCGCCTCTTACATGTTGTGAAAGCCACGCAGCGTGGTCGTCATTGACTCGTGCACCCGTGTCAACGCGAAAGCAGCAGCAACAGCATCATGTTCTTTGATTTTTCTATAAAGTCACGAAGGTAAACAATTTTTTATAAAATAAATGTCATCAATTTAATGTAAGAGGCGACGTTTCGGGCAACGTCCCTTTTTCATATACACATTGTGCGATGCAAAAGGGTCCTTCCCCACAAGGGTCATTGCCCGAAACGTTGCCTATTAAATATATATTTTGACTAATCATTAAATTGAATCCATTTAATTTATTTTAATTTAAATCAATTAAATTTAATTTCATAAAATGTTTTACCTACGTGACTTTACCGAAATAACCAAAGAGTATGAATCCTTGCAGTCACGAAAACTTCAAATCTAGAATCAGCACCATCAGCAGCATCACAAACGAAGTGCTTGAGTCGTGATCGTGTCGCGTTGGACGTGGCGCTGGGTGCCTCTGGGCCGCGGTCGTTCCCTGCAGCAGACAGAGCTGCGCGGAGCTCAACGGGGGCGCCAACAGCTGGGGATGACAGTCGCCCTCAGGTCGGCGGGGCCACGATCCACACCGTGAGACGAACTGCCGCTGTCGGTAGTGGTGGCGGTGGTGATGGTGGTAGTGGTGGTGGTGGTGATGGTGATGATGATGGTGCTGGTGGTGGTGGTGATGGTGGTGATGGTGATGATGGTGATGATGGTGGTGGTGGTGGTGATGATGGTGGTGGTGGTGATGGTGGTGGTGATGGTGGTGATGGTGATGATGGTGGTGATGGTGATGATGGTGGTGGTGGTGATGGTGGTAATGATAATGGAGACTTGGGCTAGTGTACTCTAACTAATCGTACGAAAGGAAAGCACACACGTGTTTCTTGTGATGCGTCATGTGTGTGTCCGTGTCTGTCCGTGTGTATGTGTGTGTATGTGTCTTTGTCTTTGTTTGCATTTGGGCATCTGTAGTGTAGCCACTAGCGCGCTACGCTACGAACCCGGCCACCTGAGTTCGATTCCCGCTCACGGCCAACACCGGTGATGATTTTACGAACCGGTCCTGGGTTTCCCCTATGTCCATTCGGCCTCATATGAGTGCCGGGCGTGGTGCTTAAAACATCGCCACTAAGAAGACAAAGGCGGTCGGGCGTAGCGCTGTCCACCCACCCCCTCCTGTGCCGTTCCAGTCTTTGTAGGTGCTCGCAAACAGCACTTTCCCCAATTGTCTACTATGTATGTTGAACTTCCTTCGCACCGTACGTAGCCAACCGTGCTAATCGGATATACACGGGGTATATTTGTCTTGTGTGTGCGTGCGTATATCTTGTCCGCTCTTAATAGGTGCTCGCTAACAACACTCGGCCCCACAGTCCGTGTGGGCTGTGCGGGAGTTCTACTGCGCGTGCGTTCATGTGTCCCCATGTCCTTGTGGAGCGGTGGCGCAGCGGTTAGCGCACCGCGCTACCGAACCCGGCGTTCCGCGTTCGATTCCCGCTCACCGCGAACAGCAGTGGCGAGTGTCAGCATCGATATTGGACTCGATCTCAAACGAGCACCTGCCGTGCCGTGTCTATATATAAAAAAACAACAGCGGGGAGACAAAGGAGGCCGGGCGTGGTTCTGACCGCACCACCCTCTCGTGCGCCGTGTCGGCCTTCGTAGGTTCTCGCGAACAGCACTTGCCCTTCCAGTCCGTGTTGTCTATACGGGGAGCCTTTGTCTTTGTGTGTACGCGTCAGGGTGTTGCGTCTCTACGTTATCGTATGTTTGTGTGGTTGCCGGTCACCTACAGCACTTGCCCCGACCAGGCAGTCGGAGGCTACGCGGGGCACCTTTGTCTTTGTCTGTGTCTGTGTGTGTGGAGGGGGTTCACTGCGGCACGATTTGCCGCAGTGCTCAGTTTCGCGGTGACGTCACCGAGGCGGGCGTGGGGGGGGGGCTCCTCCCCCCCTCTCCCCTCCTCTCGACTGTCTCTGTGTCTGTGTCAATGGGTCACCGTGACCCTCTCCTTGTGACCTTCGTCTTGAATGAGGACGCCGCTCGGAACGTCGGCGGTGGGGAGGAGATGGAGCGATGGCGGATCGCGAACATGGCAGTGTCGTGAGACGAGGCGATGGCTTCATCCAGCAGTGAAGAGATCACGGCTCATGATGATTATTATATATATTTTTAATGATGTTCATGACATAATATGGGGGCGACACGTGCGGTGAGCGATCACGTATTTACTAAAGCCGGCACTGCGCGCGCTGCAGGGTTGGCGTGGCAAGAACCACGTACGGCCGCCTTTGTCTCTCCCCAGGTACTAGATTTTAATGCTGGGTCGACCTAGAGGTGGCCCGGGGAACAGGGTTCACATTGATGCTCGCCGTGGCCCGGGATCGAACTCGGGTGGCGGCATCGTGGCGCACTGCGCTATGCACCGCGCCAGCGAATCGCGCGAAATTCATGTAATGGTACAAATACAAAGGTACCCGTACAGCCTGAACAGACTTTCGGGGGCAAGTGCTGTTAGCGGGTAGCGCCTATGAAGACCAGCACGGCACACGAGGAGGGTGGGTGGCCAGCGCCACGCCCGGTCGCCTTTGTCTCCAATGCACGATTAAGACAAATATCCCCCGAATAGCCTTTAAAGACTTTTGGGGCAAGTGCTGTCTACTTAGCACGGCACACATACACACACACACGCGAATGTGTACGTGAACAAAGGCCGAGAGCTGATCCCTCGTGTATCCTACAGACATCAGAACTGGGGGCAGACAACGGCGTACGAGCGTAGCCTTTGGCCCACACCACTCCATTTCATGCGCTGCGCCGACCTTAATAGGTGCTCGCTGACAGCGCTTACTCCAATACACACACACAGGGAAATACAAATATTCTCTTTCGATTTAAAGTTTTCGTGACTGCAGGGATTCATCTTCTTGGTTCTTTCGGTAAAGTCACGTAGAAGGGAAATAATAAAATAATGAAAACAAAACATAATAAAATACAATTCTCGCGACGTTTCGGCCACAACGCAAGCAGCCGTCCTCAGGTGAAAAACAGGTCTGTCGGAAAGACAGCGTCTGAATATCTTTCCGACAGACCTGTTCTTCACCTGAGGACGGCTGCTTGCGTTGTGGCCGAAACGTCGTGAGAATTGTATTTTTATTATGTTTTATTTTTATTATTTTATTATTTCCCTTCTACGTGACTTTACCGAAAGAACCAAGAAGACGAATATTCTCGTATCGTCTTAACACACACACACTCGCTTATTGACGCGTTACACATGTCACACAGCGCAAGATTCACACAGCCGCGAACAAAAGCAGACCACGGCTATAATTATTTTCCATTATTTATATTTTATTATCCTTTATTACTGAATGGTTTTTTTCTCATGTAAAAACGCATACAAACATACATACTAACATACATGTTTACATGCCTTGCACGTGGGACGTCATGCTAACCGATTAGCGGCCGCAAAAACACCGACACATTCGACGTTTCGGTGCAAAGGCCCCTCTTCAAAACAGAATGCCAGTTCCCTACTGCAGCCCCCCGTCACCAACACGCACTGACCAGCGTGGTGAAATATGGTCAAACAACCCCACGACCGACACAGGCTGTTGGTGAGAGGCCTTCATCCAGCAGTAGATTGGCAACGCGGCTGTAAATGTTAAATATATAATTGAACTTCTGCGCCCGCGTAACAATACAATAGTGATTGTGTGCGTCACTGATTGAAGCAAACTGAGTAGTTGATTATTGAATGCTGCTGCGTTGGAGGCGATAAGGATTGTGATTACCCCACTGCTCTCGTCTGTGGCTGAGGAATCCCACCACATTCGCCAGCAAACCAACTTAACTATAATATTCACAACCACGTAAACACTCATTGGGACGCTCTCTTTCCGACAGCTCTGTTTCTTCACCTGAGGACGGCTGCTTGTGTTGTGGCCGAAACGTCGTGAGAATTTAAATTTATTACGTAAAATTTTTATTGTTTTTATTATTTCCCTTCTACGTGACTTTACCGAAAGAACCAATAACACGTAAACACTACTAACAATAGGCTGCTTAAACAACAGCTGTATTTATATTATTGGTTCTTTCGGTAAAGTCACGTAGAAGGGAAGTAACAAAATAACACAAATATAAAACAATAAAAATTCTCACGACGTTTCGACTGCAACACAAGCAATCATTATCAGGTGTGAAATCCACAGCAAGAAAATTTGAAAAAAGTATTTACTAATCTATTCTCGAGTGGCGAGACAGATCGTCGACATATCGATTAATCACACGACGACGTCGTCGATTACGATTATCGAACAGACAGCCCACGCTGAGTGGTGCACGACGGACGATGTCATTGACGTTGTTGTTGTTCTTCACGGCGCCAATCTCTCGCTCACAACCTGTGCGTGTCGGAGCCGGCATCTTCGATCGCCTGCCACGAAGTCTCCCCCCCCCCCCCGCGTCGTCTCGCCGCCTCGCCAACGTGACACCATCGCAATCCGATCGACACTTTGAACGTCTCGTCATTTTAAAAGGCATCTTTCTTTTTTTATTTACTTTTAGACGCAATCAATACTTCAATTGGCAGAGTACTCGATCGGATTCTCTATTTCGGCCAAAAGACGGCCTCAATATTATAATCATCAATAATAATTATTTAGTTTTTATTTCGCGTCCTTCGTGAAAATTGCATCTCAAAACGCTGAACATCGTGAGCCCCACACGAACGCCATTAACATCCCCACGAGACGTCCGAGACCTGCACTTTGTCTACCTGAGCCGTTGTCTATCCACTGCTGGATGAAGGCTTCCCTCCATCACGTGCCGCCACCTAACGCGGTCCAGGAGTGGGCTGACGATGACGATGATGATGATGATGAAGACGCGACCGATTAACAGTGGCCTCTTTCATCGCGCGTAATTTAGCGACCCATTGTGTCTGATTGGCCGTGACGATCCTGGACCCGCAGTGTAACGGCCTCACTGCGCAACCACTCGCTCAGATGTGGACAAAGCAGTTGCGGGCGATTGAGTGGCAAGCGATTATAGATAGCCGATTGTGCTGCGAAACTAAGACAACCGCTTATTTTTACTTGAGTCAGGGCGATATGATTGCTTAACTGTTGATCGGAAAATCAATGCAATGTGCCAGAAACTCTACCAATACTTGTATTTCGTAAAGTAATCAGTTTTTATTATTGAAGGGTTTGTCTGTTACCCAATAGCCACTGCTGCATCACTGTTAACTATTCGCACGCCTATTTAAACATCGGGTCATCAGAACACATTTGTAGCAATGTAATTCGCATCGCCAGGGCCCAATGTTGTGAACACGCGCAGTCGCAAACTATTACCACCCACTCCGTCTCTCTACCCACCACTCTATGTATCTGCTGTGAAGAAGGGACATTGCCCGAAACGTCGCCTATCATATATATATACTGTCTTTAAGGCCACACACCGTAACTAACGAACGTTCGTGAGTTTGGTTTGTGTGTTGTTCATCGTGCTTCGTGCACCGCTGCGTAATTCGCTCGCTCAAACGATCGGGAATGCGGCTGTGAAATCAACGCCGACGAATCAGATCGCACGGACGCCGCAAGAGGCCGCTGTCGGGAGGTGACTCCGATTTGGGGAAACCGGTCAAAGTTTGCGCAACCTTCCCACCGGGCGAATCAAATCGTGGAGCCAAACGTGCCCGCTACCGTCGGATCTCAGAAGCTAACCCCGATTGAATCCATCTGTGTGGCGACTGGAGCCGTCGCGCGTCGTGGGTTGTCTGAGCATTCTCTCTAACGCACGAAGCCACCAAAGCGTCGTGAGTGGAATTCATAGAGACCCACAGACTCGCATAGAGACCCACAGACTCACACAGAGACACACACATCCACACAGAGACCCACAGACTCACATAGAGACCCACATACTCACATAGAGATCCACAGACTCACACAGAGATCCACAGACCTAACAAAGAGACACACAGACTCACAGAGACACACAGACTCACACAGGGACCCACAGACCTAACAAAGATACCCACAGACTTAACACAAAGGGACCCGTTCGACTCACACAGAGGTCCACAGACTTAACATAGACACACCCATAGACTCACGCAGGGACCAATAGATCCACACGAAGTCAGACAATTATCACGAGTGGAATTCGTGGCCACACATCCCCAATGTGGCAGCACCCTCCTGACAAGGAGTCGTGAGACTCAATGGGGTCTCCGTGAGTGATCAATGGGGATTATTTGATTACGCTTTTAACAAGTCGAGATATTTTTTTTAAATCGCTAATTGCTCACTAAAACCCACCCCCCAATAAAAAAAATCAACGCAATCGTCGACAAGACCGTGGCCTTAAAGTAAACTAAATTAATTAAATTGGAGACGTTTCGGGCAACGGCCCCTCTTCATAGCCGGCTTCTGAGCCCGGGGAATTGTAGCGGGGCACGTCACTCACCGTGGATTCATTCCCGAATGAAGAAGTCGCTCTGTCACAATCCTCCCAGGACGACGACGACGAGGGGGTGGGGGGGGGGAGATTCGCCTCTGGAACTGTGATGACAACAGAGACAGGCGATGAATAATTAATTACAATAATAAACTAAACAATTACATGGACGATCCGCTGCTGGATGAAGGTCTCCCCCGAGCTGTCGGCACCACCACCTCTCACGATCCCAGTCGAGAGCCGATGTCATCACCGCTCCGTCTCCGCGTGCGGAAAATAATCCGCACGACGCGTGTGCGTGTGCACTACCGCGCGTACACAGACAAAGATCCCCCGCGTAGCCTTAACCCACTTTTGGGACAAGTGCGATGTTGGCGAGCAACCTATGAAGGCCGGGACGTTGGTGGCCCCGCACTCAATTGAGGCCGAGTCGACCTAGGGGAGGCCCGGGATCGGTTCAGATCCAGGATTCGTCACCGGCATTGGTCGTGAGCGGGAATCCACCTCGCGGCTCGCCGGGCTCGTAGCGCAGCGCGCCAACCACTGCGCCACCGCTCCGCAAATCCCTCTTAAACACACACGCACACACGTACACACGTACACACGCACGTACACACACACACACGTACACGCACGCACGTACACACACACACGTACACACACACGTACACACGCGCACACGTACACATACACACATACACGTACACTCGCACACACACACACACGCACACACACACGCACACACACACGCACACACACACACGTACATACACACACACACACTCGCACCCGCACGCCGAGGCTTGCCATCTGCTTCTAGGGGCGCCGGGGGTCGTGTTTGGGAGTGGAGGAGGGGAGGGGGGTGTAGGATGGGGATTGGGGGGGGGGGTGTAGGATGGGGGGGGGTGTAGGATGGGGATTGGGGGGGGGTGTAGGATGGGGGGGGGGTGTAGGATGGGGGGGGGGTGTAGATGGGGATTGGGGGGGTGTAGGATGGGGATTGGGGGGGTGTAGGAAGGGGATTGGGGGGGGGGGTGTAGGATGGGGGGGGGGGTGTAGATGGGGATTGGGGGGTGTAGGATGGGGATTGGGGGGGGTGTAGATGGGGATTGGGGGGGGTGTTGGGGGGGGGGGCAGATGTCAGGGTGAGGGGGGGAGGACAGGGTTAGGGTTCAGGGTTCACGACGCACTCAGTATCATCGCCCCCCCCCCTCCACCCACGCCCCCCCTCCACCCCCCACTCCCCAGCCCCCCACCCCCTGGGGTCACAATGCGTCGTCTGAGTCTCTTTTGCTTTCAAACATCTGCGAGCCGAATCCCGACCGCCCTTTGCGATGACAGTCCGCGTCTCACGGGGGGAGGGGGGTGCCTTGTGACGCTCTGCCGTGCGTCTGCGTGCGTGTGTGTTAGTGTGTGTGTGTTAGTGTGTGTGTGTTAGTGTGTGTGTGTCAGTGTGTGTGTGTGCGTCTGCGTGCGTGTTAGTGTGTGCGTGTTAGTGTGTGTGTGCGTGTGTGTGCGTCTGCGTGTGTGTGTGTTAGTGTGTATGTTAGTGTGTGTGTTAGTGTGTGTGTTAGTGAGTGTGTTAGTGTGTGTGTTAGTGTGTGTGTGTTAGTGAGTGTGCGTGTGTGTGCGTGCGTGTGTGCGGGTGTGTGCGTGTGTGCGTGTGTGCGTGCGGGTGTGTGTTAGTGTGTGTTAGTGTGTGTGTGTTAGTGTGTGCGTGTTAGTGTGTGAGTGTTAGTATGTGTGTATGCGGGTGTGTTAGTGTGTGTGTGTGCGTGTGTGCGTGCGGGTGTGCGCGTGTGTGTTAGTATGTGTGCGGGTGTGTGCGGGTGTGCGTGCAGGTGTGCGCGTGTGTGCGTGCGTGTTAGTATGTGTGCGGGTGTGTGCGTGTGCCTGCGGGTGTTAGTATGTGTGCGGGTGTTGGTGCGGGTGTGTGCGTGTGTGTGTGTGTGCGGGTGTGTGCGTGTGTGTGTGTAGTGGAGAGCGGTAGTGTAGTCGTTAGCGCGCTGCGCTACGAACCTGGCGACCCGAGTTCGGTTCCCGCTCACGGCCAACATCAGTGAAGATTATCTGAACCGGTCCTGGGCCTCCCCTAGGTCGACTCAGCCTCAAATTAGTGATCTGATGCGATGTGCAAAACATCGCCACTGGGGAGACAAAGGTGGTCGGGCGTGGTGCTGGCCACCCACTTCCTGGCGTGCCGTGCCGGCGTTCATAGGCGCTCGTTAACGGCACTTGCCCCAACAGCCTGTTAGGGCTATACATAAAGGGGGATCTTTGTCCTTGTATATGTTGAGAGCGAGTTAAAGGTGTGCAGCTGATGTCAGCTTCATCTGTGTTGTGAATCATCATCATTATCATCGCGTCTCTCAATGGCACCGCGTGTGTGTGTGCGTGTGACCCTCAGAGAAAAAACCAACACGTACGTAGTATTACATTTCGATTGAAAGCTTTCGTGACTGCAGGGATTCATCTTCTTGGTTCTTTCAGTTAAGTCACGTAGAATGGAAATAATAAAATAATAAAAATAAAACATAAAATAATTCTCACGACGTTTCGGCCACAACGCAAGCAGACGTCCTCAGGTGAAGAACAGGTCTGTTAGAAAGACAGCGTCTGACTTTACCGAAAGAACCAAGAAGACGTACGTAGTAGGTGACGTTTCGGACAATCGCCCTTCTTCATAGCCATCGCCCGAAACGTCGCCTGTAATTACATTGATCTATTTTAAGGCCGGCCACTCACACGTAGTGGTGTTGTTGTTGCTGTTGTTGTTGTTCGCGTATATGGGATTTTGTCCTTTTATATATAATTAATGTACAGCGCTGTGGGATGCCATTGGCATGAATGACACTAAATAAAATGCAAGCATTGTTATTATTGTTGTTGTTGACACTGCTTGTGCACCACTACCAACGCAGCAGCAGCAGCAACGTCTCCAAATCAGTGCGTTCATTTCTCAACCAATCGATTGACGCGGCCGCAAGACGCGTTCCTGGAAAGTTCCAGCGTTAAGAGAAACCCGCGTTGAGCGAGGAATTGGAATCGCATTCGGACTGCGGCCCCAGCTCGCCCTGCAGTCATACCGTGGCAGGACAAAGAACTGAGACGAGGGCACGCCGCCGCGTCACCGTATCATTCCGCGCCACCGTATCATTACGCCCGGCTGCGCAGCTCTAGAAAGTAGTTCGCTCAGAATCCGCGTTATAACGGGGCGATCGTTCCGCGTTGTAACGAGGTTCGCGTTCCGCGTTGCGTGAAAAGAGTTCCCAAACGGACAGAACCGCGTTATAGTGAAAGCGCTTTGTAGCGTGAAAACCACACGTTAAGCGAGGAGCAGCAGGGGGAGGAGGGGAAGCAGGAGAAGAAGGAGGATCAGCAGGAGCAGCAGCAGGAGCAGCAGGAGGAGGAGCCATCTCTCAACGGAGGTCACTCGCGAGCAAACACGGCAACGTCGTCCAATGTCTGCGTGAAGCGGCCGCTCGGTCTGCTCTGCAGGTCACATCGTGACCCTTGTGTAATGCGACCTTTGGAGAGAGTTTCTCTTCCACCATCGCTATCCCTTGCGCACCATCGTGGGCTCTCGATTCATTCGTAGATTGACGGCACAGATTTATCTGGGATACGTCGATAGTGTCAAGAAGGCCTTATCCCTCTAATCCCGGTCCGATATCCCGAACAGCAATCATTACCCTGACCCACAGGGCTAACCCGAAATCATAAGGGCCCCAAAAATAATTCTAACACTGACCCCAAACTTAACCCGAACGCGAGAACCCGGTGTTATCCCTAATCCCGAAACGCATCACTCACCCAAACCATGTATCCACACCCCGACCACAACAAGAAGTTTTACCACCGATTATAAACCATAACACGATATCACGTGGTTTAATGCCACACCTAAATACGACCTTGATTTAGAGAGTGAATGTTGTACATTCAGCTCTCGGTTTGTTCTAGAAGGGCTACAGAGCTGAGATTTGACATCATTATAGATGTATGGAGACAGAGCCAGATGAACATAACCAGCCAAATTAATAGATGATATCACAGCTACATAGCCAAATAACAATACTTAAATTTTGTATCGCGTCATTCATGATAACTGCATCGCACAGCGCTGTACATTAAATATATATAATTGCCAAATCCGATAAACGAGACAAATAGTGACAGACAGGTCCATGTTTCTAAATAGGAATATATTGATAAGCACATTCGTATTTTTATAGAATGGCAGATTCAGAGATCGTAAGATAATGCATTGTGGATTATTGCTTTCTTGCAAATATGAATCTCACTCTGCAAATTTAGATTAATAAAAAAAAACGTTTTTGAGAATATAATTCGCGCACTTGTGTGTTTGGACGTTTCTGAAACTCCGTATTTGTATATAATGCATATTTACACGGTTTAAATAATAATAGCAGATGTCATAATAACCTCATACATTTTAGTAATTATAATAAATGTAATATATACACGGGCATAGGACGTCACGCGCACCACGTGGCCGCTACATCAATTAATTTTTAACGCCGCCAATTAAACTTTTATGATTCATCCCTGCTCATTAAAACATATATACATGTGTGTCCTGTATCTCAACCAAAACTCGCATCACGTGGTCTGCTAGAATCTTATACAATCACCACAATCATCATGGTGCCGAACAAGCTATGGAAGGGATCCGTAATGATTAAGCCGCAAGTCGCAAGCAAAGCCCATTGAGCTAAGGAGATATGATTTTGCCAAGGGCGATTCGGCCGGCAGACAACATCGCAGCATTGCACAATTGCAGATTTAAAACAAATGAAACTTTAAGAAAAATAATTCCGATTATGTAGTAAACTTATATTCATTCACGCCTAAACGTCGGTGATTTCAATAACCGAGTCAGATTAACTGAGGGCGGAGATGGCAGGCTGGAGATGCCGAGACGCGGAACCAGTTGGGGTTCCAAACACTCCGAAACGTTGAATTTCCTTCGCACCGTACGTAGCCAACCGCGCCAATCGGAGGTGTGAGGGGGGAAAGGACAACAAACTAAACATTAAGAGCAGTTTCGATTTAAAGCTTTCGTGACTGCAGGGATTCATCTTCTTGGTTCTTTCGGTAAAGTCACGTAGAAGGGAAATAATAAACTAATAAAAATAAAACATCATAAAATAATTCTCACGACGTTTCGGAGGCAACACAAGCTTCCGTCTTCAGGTGGAACCGTCACAGCACGACTTACTTGATACAGCAATCGTGCTGTGACGGTTCCACCTGAAGACGGACGCTTGTGTTGCCTCCGAAACGTCGTGAGAATCATTTTATTATGTTTTATTTTTATTATTTTATTATTTCCCTTCTACGTGACTTTACCGAAAGAACCAAGAAGATTAAGAGCAGTCCCAAAGAAACGAGTTCCCAATCTACAACATTTAAAAGCACAAACGTTGGGGGGGAGGGGGGGGGGCAAAGCGATGGCGATGGAGGAGCAAGAGAATTGGGTTTGGGATGACGACGAAAATCGAAAGTCGCGAGCTCTGCCCGAACGTAACGCGCGCTGCAGCCATCGCCTCTCCGTCGCCTGCGGGGTCGTGCGAGAGACGAGGGGTCGTGCGAGAGACGAGGGGTCGTGCGAGAGACGAGGGGTCGTGCGAGAGACGAGGGGTCGTGCGAGAGACGAGGGGTCGTGCGAGAGACGAGGGGACGTGCGAGAGACGAGGGGTCGTGCGAGAGACGAGGGGTCGTGCGAGAGACGAGGGTCGTGCGAGAGACGAGGGGACGTGCGAGAGACGAGGGGTCGTGCGAGAGACGAGGGTCGTGCGAGAGACGAGGGGTCGTGCGAGAGACGAGGGTCGTGCGAGAGACGAGGGGACGTGCGAGAGACGAGGGGTCGTGCGAGAGACGAGGGGACGTGCGAGAGACGAGGGGTCGTGCGAGAGACGAGGGGTCGTGCGAGAGACGAGGGGACGTGCGAGAGACGAGGGGTCGTGCGAGAGACGAGGGGTCGTGCGAGAGACGAGGGGTCGTGCGAGAGACGAGGGGACGTGCGAGAGACGAGGGGTCGTGCGAGAGACGAGGGGACGTGCGAGAGACGAGGGGTCGTGCGAGAGACGAGGGGTCGTGCGAGAGACGAGGGGTCGTGCGAGAGACGAGGGGTCGTGCGAGAGACGAGGGGTCGTGCGAGAGACGAGGGGTCGTGCGAGAGACGAGGGGTCGTGCGAGAGACGAGGGTCGTGCGAGAGACGAGGGGTCGTGCGAGAGACGAGGGGTCGTGCGAGAGACGAGGGGTCGTGCGAGAGACGAGGGTCGTGCGAGAGACGAGGGGTCGTGCGAGAGACGAGGGGTCGTGCGAGAGACGAGGGGTCGTGCGAGAGACGAGGGCATTGACGGCAGGGACGTGGACCGGACGACTTTGATGTTTTAGAGAGGATGCCACAATGCGTGTGTCTGTGTCTGTGTCGAGGTGGTGTAGCGGTCAGCTCGCCGCGCTACGAAACCTGGTGACCGAGTTCGATTCCCGCTCACGGGCAACATCGGTGACGATTATCTGAACCAGTCCTGGGTCTCCCCCTAGGTCGACTCAGCCTCAAATTGATACCTGGTGCAGTGTGTAAAAACGTCGCCACTGCGGAGACAAATGCAGCCGGGCGTGGTGCTGGCAACTCCAACCCCCTCGTGTGCCGGTCTGACCGTAATAAGTGCTCGCTAACAGCACTTGCCCCAACAGTATGTTAAGGCTATCCGGGGGAACTTTGTCTTTTGTTTGTAAACGCGCAGCAGTGGGTTGGATTCATGGTTACGTCGCAGGATCGCGAGAAGAGTGGAAACGCCTTGGGACGATGACCAGGAAGAGGTGGAGGAGGTGGAGGAGGTGGAGGAGGTGGAGGGGTCATTCATCCAGCGGTGATGATGATGATGATGGATGTAAATGTATCGCGATGTGAGTACACGGGGGAGTGTTCGTCTCGTCGCCGTGTCGAGATGCCAGGCGGGTGTAGAGTTTTGGTCGCAGTCGCGTTGCGTGGTTGTGGGGTCGAGGCGAATTGAGTGGAATCGGAGTCACGTGACAGAGCGGAGTGTTCACTGCGGTGCGAGAATTACGCAAGGCAATGAGAGCGAACGAGAGAGCGAGAGAGAGTGGGAAGCTTGTCGGGAAGGAGTGAATGTAAATATGATGAGTCCAGAGTTATACAATCATCGTAATTATCCCCAGTATCGCCAAGTACTGTCTAATTATTGGGTGGTATTTTACACACCGCACCAAGTATTCGGTTAAGGCTGAGTCGACCTAGGGGAGGCTCGCTCAGTTCAATGAAGAAGCGTGACTGGGAAACGAACTTATACGGCCGGGTTCGCGGCGCACTGCGCTAACCACTGCGCCACCTCTCACCACTCGGGAGACAAAGGCGGCCGGGCGTGGTGCTGGCCACCCACCCCCTCGTGTGCCGTGCCGGCCTTCATAGGCGCTGCTACTCTCTAACGGCACTTGCCCCAACAGTCTGGTGAGGCTATACGGGTGACCTTTGTCTTCTGCGCGTGCACGCGCGCCTTTCTTTCGGTGTACGTGTGTGTCAGCTTGTGTTTACTTTGTCAAAGTGGTAGCGATTGTATCGACCCGGAAAGGATGATTGACTGAGTGCGTGAGGTCACTATCGGCCTTAATACATCCACGTATCGACTTGACAGCCCAAATGTCGGCTCGCTTCACGCCTGCCCATCTGCTCCGGAGTCAGAGATCCACCCCCCTGGTAGCCTGAACAGCCCCTTGGGGGGCAAGTGCTGTTTGCGAGCACCTATAAAGGTCGGCACGACACACGAGCGGGTGGATGACCAGCATCACGCCCGACCGCCTTTGTCTCCCAAGTGCCGATCGTTTTGCGCAATGCACGAGGTTCCTCATTTGCAAGTCAGCCGAGGCTGGGGATCGAACTCGGGTGGCCGAGCGTCAGAGACAGTCCCCACTTCCTGTGTGTCTGTGTCTCACTTCCTGTGTCTGTCTCACTTCCTGTGTGTCTGTGTCTCACTTCCTGTGTGTCTGTGTCTCACTTCCTGGGTGTCTGTGTCTCACTTCCTGTGTGTCTGTGTCTCACTTCCTGGGTGTCTGTGTCTCACTTCCTGTGTGTCTGTGTCTCATTTCCTGTGTGTCTGTGTCCCACTTCCTGTGTGTCTGTGTCTCACTTCCTGTGTGTCTGTGTCTCACTTCCTGGGTGCCTGTGTCTCACTTCCTGTGTGTCTGTGTCTCACTTCCTGTGTGTCTGTGTCTCACTTCCTGTGTGTCTGTGTCTCACTTCCTGGGTGTCTGTGTCTCACTTCCTGTGTGTCTGTGTCTCACTTCCTGTGTGCCTGTGTCTCACTTCCTGTGTGTCTGTGTCTCACTTCCTGTGTGTCTGTGTCTCACTTCCTGTGTGTCTGTGTTTCACTTCCTGGGTGTCTGTGTCTCACTTCCTGTGTGTCTGTGTCTCACTTCCTGTGTGTCTGTCCCGGGGAGCATTGACGCAGTCTCGGGCAGGTGAGCGAGCGGAAACGACGACTGCTATCAACAGTTTATTTTTGCTGTGGTTGTCCCACCTGATGACGATTGCTTGCGTTGCGATCGAAACGTCGTGATCTATTTATGTTTCTACCTACGTGACTTTACCGAAATAACCAAAGAGTATGACGAGTGCGATCTTCGCTGCATCGGGTGGCGGAGGGTGCCCACGACACACAATGGGCCAGATCGCCACGTGGCCTAAACACAGCGGTCAACTATGAATGTTCAGATGTGCTCGTCAACCGATGTTGACAGATGCCGCTTGAGTAAGCCCTCTCCACAAACCACACGAATGATTCGGCGATACTGCTGATGCTGCTAGTACGTTGTTCAGCGGCGCACGAGCGCAACGAACAACAACAGCTTAACACATTGGCGACGTTTCAGGCCATTACCCTTCTTTATGAAGAATGTCCGGTGTTATCACAATTATTATTGTTGCACTCAGAGGCAGCAAGAGGGGAAAATGGATGAAATAAACCACACGAAGATATAATTGGCAATCACTCAAGCGATTTGGAGCAGCTACGTGGGCCTGTGGGCGTGAGCTGGGCGTGATGATGGAGATCCGACGGGCGAGACTGGTGACGGATCGACAGCCAAAGGATCCGGGAGACTGAAGCGCTTGGGAGGGCGAGCCCCGTGGAGATGGAGCGCTGGGATCAGCTGATGTGGATCGCGGCCGCGCGGGGTTCGTGAAGGGTGGCCATGGAGTGGGTGGACGGATTCTTCCATCCAGCAGTGGATAGATGATGGTGACCACGACGATGGCGATGATATGTCACGAGATCAAATACTTCGAAATGGTGAACTTATGTTTTGAAGATAATAAAATAAATATATATCTAACTAATATACATATTTAACAAATATATATACAGGATTCAAAACACATACCGAGACACGTACCCAGGGATTGTGTAGAATACGAATCGCGTCCACCAGTGAACCACGTGATGCGCCTGCCGTGGAGTGTGACGCTGAAGCCTTTGGATAGCCAACGGATGGATTCGTCAAATAGTATCACCAGCACGTTCGTCAATAACACTGTGTGGCCTGAAAAGGAAAGAAAAAAACATTTATATGATAGGCGACGCTTCGGGCAATGGCCCTTTTAAATGATGATGATGGTGGTAATATTGTTGACGGATGTGCTTGTGTGCCATTAGCAAACGCATCAGCAGCATCAGCAGTGCCAAGTCATCTGTTTAGATAAATAAACGTGCACGTCAGCTGTTGGCCGGGCAGAGATGAATGAGACAACAGGCGGGGCGTTATCGGCCAACATTCGGCAGCTCCACACAGAGCAGTCCTTGAATATTCGCGCGTGCGAGTATCCAAAGGTCGGCGCGTAGCTTGAGCACGAATGTCGGAATGAAGCGTCACGGCATCACTCCGCGTCCTGCAGTCACCGCACCGCTCAGCAGCGCAGCTCAAGAAAGTAGTTCGTCGTTGCCCGCTCAGAAACCGCGTTATAACGGGACGTATTCCGCGTTATAACGGGACGCGTTCCGCGTTATAACGGGACGCGTTCCGCGTTGTAACGGCGCGCGTTGTGCTAAAAGTGTTCCCGAACGCAAGAACCACGTTCTTGCAAAAAAAGACACGCCTTCTCGTGTGAACACTGCCACGCGTAAAGAGCGCGACTCTCCCTGATCGGCCATCCCAGTCACCGTGCCACGTTCCTCTGTTGCGGTTACAGACGCAGCCCCCCTCTGATCGCTGGCGCTCGCCACCCCCGTCGACGGTAGCCGCTCTCAAGCCGCGACCGTCCCACCCGTCCGCGCGTTTGCAGGAGGCGCGTGACCCACGCGGAACCACGTGCACACCGCGCGCGACACGTCCCACTCATCGACCAAACACGGCCGCGTGGACAGAGGCGCGGGTAGGATTCGGGCAGAGGTCGCAACCGGGTACCCGATACCCGTACCCTACCCGATACCCGGCTACCAGTTTGCGACCCTGGTGCGGCCGGGTACGGGTAGGCCGTGAGTCACTGGTGAGTCACCGTTTGTCACTCATTTCCCAACGTCTTGTCTCTTCTCACAATTCAAGTTCCTAGAATCAACCCACCCGCGCCTGCAACATGGCTTCATCCCAGAGGTCGCAATCAGGTACCCGATACCCGTATCTTACCCGTACCCGGCCGAGTACGGGTAGGGTACGGGTACGGCCGGGTACGAGTACCCGTTTGCGACCCTGGTGCGGCAGGGTACGGGTACGGGTAAGGAATGAAACCCCGTTTGCGACCTCTGGATTCGGGAGAGGCTGCGACGGGGCGGGGGGGGGGAGATCGCTGTCTTTGTGTGCCCCGAGTGAACAATGGGAGCGAGGGGGGGGGGCATTGTCTGACCGAACACTGGGGACGGTCTAATCGGGTCACCAGGGGTCTCGCGGGGTCACCGGGAGACGAAGCTTTGTCATTCTCTCTCTCACACACACACAGATAAAGATCCCCCGCGTAGCCTCGACAGACGGTTGGGGCAAGTGCTGTTAGCGAGCAGCAGCGCGCTATGAAGGCCGGGCACGGGACACGAAGGGGGGGGGTTTGGCCGGCACCCCACGCCCGGCCGCCTTTGTCTCCCCAGTGGCGATGTTTAATCCGCATCGTCGCACCAGGTGCTCATTTGAGGCTGAGCCGACCTTAGCGGAGGCCGACAAGCGGTTAAGACAATCGTCACCGGTGTTGGTGGCCGTGAGCTCGGAATGGAACTCGCGTCGCCGGGTTCGTAGCGCAGAGTAGCTCCAGCGCAACACGCTCGCTCGCTCTCACCCACCCACTCCACCCACTCCACCCTCGCACGCATCGTGTTGTGTGTGTCTGTGTGTGTGTCTCTGTGTGTGCGTCTGTGTGTGTGTCTGTGTGTGTGTGGCTGTCTGTGTGTATCTGTTTTGTACGTACGTTGGACTTTTTTCACACCGAACGTAGCCAACCGCGCTAATCGGAGGTGCGGAGTGAGTGTTTGTGAGAGTGTGTGTGTGTGCACTTGCCCCAACAGTATGTTAAGGCTACACGGTGGATCTTTGCCTGTGTCTCTGTCGTTTTTTTTTTTGTATTGGTGAGCGGCGGTGTCACGGCCAGCGCTACGAACCCGGCGACCCGAGTTCGATTCCCGCTCACGGTCAAAACACAGTGACGATTATCTGAACCGGTCCTGGACCTCCCATAGGTCGACTCAGCCTCAAATGAGTACCTGGTGCTGTGTGCAAACATCGCCACGAGGGAGACAAAGGCGGCCGGGCTCGGGGTGTTGGCCACACCACTCCGTCGTGTGCCGTGCCGGCCTTCATAGTTCGTTGTTCGCGAGCAGCACTTGCCCCAACAGTCTAGTAAAGCCTATACTGGGGATCTTTGCCTTTGTATGTTAGGGCACACGGCTTTTGTGTAGTAGCTTCTGAGCCCCCCCCCCTAACCCCCTTCACACCCCCCACATCTTCCCAGCTGCTACCTCCTCCTCATCATCCTACACCCCTTCCCCCATCATCATCCTCCTCCTCCCTCCGTTACACTGCTCCCCACCCCGTCTCCCCCCCCCCCCCGACCACTCATTGTTCGCTGAGGGCTTCTGTTCGGCCGCACGAGGAGACGCGGCTTTGTGAGAGTGGAGAGAGAGAGAGTGAGAGGGTGAGAATGAGAGTTAAAACTGTGAGTGTGTAAGAAAGAGTGTGTGAGCGTGTGAGTTAATGGGTGTGTAAGGGGGTGTGAGTGAGATTGTGAGTGTGTAAGAAAGAGTGTGTGAGCGTGTGAGTTAATGGGTGTGTAAGGGGGTGTGAGTGAGATTGTGAGTGTGTAAGAAAGAGTGTGTGAGCGTGTGAGTTAATGGGTGTGTAAGAGGGTGTGAGTGAGATTGTGAGTGTGTAAGAGAGTGTGTGAGCGTGTGAGTTAATGGGTGTGTAAGAGGGTGTGAGTGAGATTGTGAGTGTGTAAGAAAGAGTGTGTGAGCGTGTGAGTTAATGGGTGTGTAAGAGGGTGTGAGTGAGATTGTGAGTGTGTAAGAAAGAGTGTGTGAGCGTGTGAGTTAATGGGTGTGTCAAAGGGTGTGAGCGAGATTGTGAGTGTGTAAGAAAGAGTGTGTGGGCGTGTGAGTTAATGGGTGTGTAAGCGGGTGTGAGTGAGATTGTGAGTGTGTAAGAAAGAGTGTGTGAGCGTGTGAGTTAATGGGTGTGTAAGAGGGTGTGAGTGAGATTGTGAGTGTGTAAGAAAGAGTGTGTGAGCGTGTGAGTTAATGGGTGTGAGTGAGATTGTGAGTGTGTAAGAAAGAGTGTGTGAGCGTGTGAGTTAATGGGCGTGTAAGAGTGTGTAAGAGGGTGTGAGTGAGAGTGAGTGTTAAAGTTGTGAGTGTGCAAGAAAGAGTGTGTGAGTTAATGAGCGTGAGAGAGTGAGTGAGAGTGTGAGAGAGTGAATGAGCGAGAGAATGAGTCGGTTGAGTAAGAGTGTAAGAGTGGAACAGCGAGAGTGAGTGAGTGAGATAGTGAGTAATTGTGTGAGTTCAGTAATTGAGTGGATGAGTGATAATGATTAAGTGAGTTAGCGAGAGAGTGGGTGAGTGAGAGTGTGAGTGGATGAGTACGTGAATTAATTATTTCGTGAGAGTTATTTCGAGTGAATGAGTGTGTTTGATGTTGTGGAGGGCTTTGTGTGTGTCGGAGCGCCCTTGAGTGTGGGTGTATGTGCGTGAGTGAGTGTGCGTGAGTGAGTGTGAGAATGCGTGAGTGAGTGTGCGTGAGTGAGTGTGAGAATGAGTGAGTGAGTGTGCGTGAGTGAGTGTGAGAATGAGTGAGTGAGTGTGCGTGAGTGAGTGTGAGAATGAGTGAGTGAGTGTGCGTGAGTGAGTGTGAGAATGCGTGAGTGAGTGTGCGTGAGTGAGTGTGAGAATGAGTGAGTGAGTGTGCGTGAGTGAGTGTGAGAATGAGTGAGTGAGTGTGCGTGAGTGAGTGTGCGTGAGTGTGAGAATGCGTGAGTGAGTGTGAGAATGCGTGAGTGAGTGAGTGTGAGAATGCGTGAGTGAGTGTGCGTGAGTGAGTGTGCGTGAGTGAGGGTGAGTGTTGTTGAGTGTGCGTGAGTGAGTGTGGGTGAGTGTGAGTGAGTGTGGGTGAGTGTGGGTGAGTGTGCGTGAGTGAGTGTGAGAATGCGTGAGTGAGTGTGCGTGAGTGTGAGAATGCGTGAGTGAGTGTGCGTGAGTGTGTGTGCATAAGTGAGGGTGAGTGTTGTTGAGTGTGCGTGAGTGAGTGTGGGTGAGTGTGGGTGAGTGTGAGTGAGTGTGGGTGAGTGTGCGTGAGTGAGTGAGTGAGTGTGCGTGAGTGTGTGTGCGTGAGTGAGTGTGTGTGCGTGAGTGTGTGTGAGTGAGTGTGCATGAGGTAGGGGTAGAAGTCGGTGGGTGTCGAGGTCACGTGCTCTCTCAGGTTCATCAAACCAAAGTCAGCAACCAGAAAAACTGCAGCTACAACAACAACAACCATCGCAACAACAACAACCATAGAAGCTACAGCTACTAACCATGTAACCACCACTCGTTCACCACGCCAGCATCTACAACCACGACCTTTAAAACTACAGCAGCTACAACAACCACCACAACAAGCACAATAACAGCAACGACAACAACAACAACAACAACATCGACTACAACAACAACAGCAGCAGCTACAATTACAAGAGCCGGTATACTGAGTCGAGGGTGCTGGTGGTGCTGTTCGTGTTGATCTTTTATTGTTATGCTGATATTATTATTATCTATGGCTGTGTAGTGGCTACAGCTGCAACATAAATAATCTATCTTAATATCTCGATTGGTCTTGCGGTGTGTGTGTGTGTGTATGTGAGTGTGGGTGAGTGTGTGTGTGGGTAATTGTGGGTGAGTGTGTGTGATTGGGTGAGTGTGTGTGTGGGCGAGTGAGTGTGTGAGTGAGTGTGGGTGAGTGTGTGTGAGTGTGGGTGAGTGTGTGTGTGGGTAATTGTGGGTGAGTGTGTGTGCGTGGGCGAGTGAGTGTGTGAGTGAGTGTGCGTGAGTGTGTGTGAGTGTGCGTGCGGGTTTTTTCCTTTTTTATGTGCGTGTGGGTGTGCGTGGTATTGTTGTTGATGGCATTGTTGATGGTATTATTGTTGATGGTGTTGTTGATGATGTTATTGTTGTTGATGGTATTATTGTTGATGGTGTTGTTGTTGATTATGTTATTGTTGTTGATGCTATTGTTGTTGATGCTATTGTTGTTGATTATATTATTGTTGTTGATGGTATTGTTGTTGATGGCATTGTTGTCGATGGTGTTGTTGATGATGTTATTGTTGTTGATGGTATTGTTGTCGATGGTTTTGTTGTTGATAGTATTGTTGTTGGGGCGCTCCGGTGCCGAGATGTTAACTACCTCGCCTGGTATACAGGAGGTCGTGGGTCCGACCCTGCTGCTGTATATTTGGAGTTTTTGTGTCTCTCTCCCCGTGGTCGCGTGGATTTTTCTCCGGATCCTCTCGTTGTTCCCTCCACAATGAGAAGCACCGTCCGTCTCGAGTATTTAACCGCTACAGATGTCCACGTGGTGATGATGATGAACCACTTCGTTGAGCTACAATTTGTGAAAGGCAGGTCGCTTCTGAACAAGAGCTACGCTGTAGCTCAGTGAGCGCTTACCTGCTGGAATCAAAATGAGCTTGAGGTTAGATGATGATGATGTTGTTGTTGTTGATTGTGGTACATGAGCCACCCTCTCTTGGCATTCACCGCGTGCCTTAATTGTTTGTCATTAAATCAAGGTCCGCCGTGAACACGGAGAGTGGGGGCCACGAGGGTGGAGAGTGACGGAACATCTGTGATAAAGAGCTTTATAGCTCATCGGATTCGTCCCGTATATAAGTACATATTCTGTGACAAAAATAAGGATAGGGTTTCCCCTTTCTGGCAATAAAACAGGAGTTCTGTTATGATGTTCAAACATCAAATCGAAACCTTTTGCAAGGAATCCTGTACTGATTTAACCACACGCGGGACTTGCAAACTAACAAATACATTCTCAGAGTATTGTATATATGTTTGAGAGCACGTTTGTGTTTGTACATGTTAACACCTCCTGTTTTATTGCCAGAAAGGGTAAAACTATCCTTATTTTTTTCATACTTTGACTTTGACCGAAAAGGTCCCAATACTTATTCTGACTCTGAGTCGGCAGAGTCGAACCTGGCCCATCCTGGTCCCAGACTGCGAACCTGATCTCTCTTGATGCTGATTAAATTGCTACGCAGAAGGGCAATGGCCTGAAACGTCGTCTGTTATATATATACAAGGCCACACAGACACGGTGTTGTTAATATTGAAATTGTTTCGATTTAAAGCTTTCGTGACTGCAGGGATTCATCTTCTTGGTTCTTTCGGTAAAGTCACGTAGAATGGAAACTAAAAATAATAAAATAAAACATAATGAAATAATTCTCACGACGATTCGGCCACAACGCAAGCAGCCGTCATCAGGTGAAGACCAGGTATGTCGGGGAGACAGCGTGACTTTACCGAAAGAACCAAGAAGATTGAAATTGTTGTTGTTGTTTGACTCTGCGTGTGCATCGCTGCCAACTCAGCGTCGTCGTGGTGTTCCTCGTCGTCTGATTATCTTTGCAAGTTGAAGATCCCGCGGCGACATTCGGAAGGAGGAGGCGACTGTGTGCCGTGCTCTTTGTACGTGTATTCACGTCTGTGTACGCATCGATGCGTGCGCATATACGCGTGTCTGCGTGCGCGCGTACGCAGCACGTATCGCTTTGCGCGTACGTGCAGTTCTGTGCGTGAGCGTGTGAGCACTTGCCCTCAAAGATTGCTTAGACTACATGGGAGATCTTTGCCTTAGTGTGTGCTTGTGTCTTTACAGGTATCGGCATTGTGCGTATAAGTATCTGTGTGTGCGTGTGTGTGTAGACGTGCGTATGTGTGTACACGTGCGTATGTGTGTAGGGAGCGGTGGCGCAGTGGTTAGCCCGTTGCGCTAAGAACCCGGCTCCTAACCGAGTTCGATTCCCGCTCACGGCCAACATCACTGACGATTATCTGAGCCGGTCCTGGGCCTCCCCTAGGTCGACTCAGCCTCAAATTAGAACCTGGCTCCATGTGTACGCATCGCCACTGGAAAGACAAAGACGGTCCGGGCGTGGTGCTGGCCACCCACACCCTCGTGCGCCGTGCCGGCCTTCATAGGTGCTCGCTAACAGCACTTGTCCCAACAGTCTGTGCAGCCTACACTGGGGCTCTTTGTCTTTAGCATGTGTACACAGTGTGTGTGTATACATGCATCATGTGCGTGTGTATACGTAGACATGTACACATTCACAGAAATGCACTCGCATACAAAGATCACCAAGCGTAGCTTCCACTTGCTGTTGCGGCAAAGCGCTGTTAGCGAGCACCCATTAGGGTCGGCACGGCACACATGGGCGATGATGGGCGGCCAGAATCACGCCGGCCGCCTTTGTCTCCCCAACGGCGATGTTTGCACCCGCTAGCAGGTGCTCATTTAAGGCTCAGTCGACCCAGAGGAGGGGACAGAATTTGGTTCAAATATTCGCGGCTGTTCTTGAGTCGTGCGCGAGAATGGACCTCGGGGTCGCGGCCGAGTTGCGGTGCGAGGTGCGCCAACCACTGCGCCACCGCCCCCCCCCCCCCACGCGGTCGCGCGCTCTGCGCGTGTCGCTCACCTCGTCGTCGTCGCGTCCCCGGAGTGGAGTTGGATCCCGGGTTGAGGTCGCCGCTGGCCAGGAGAACGCCAGTAGATGGGCAGGGCTGGTGGGATGACGCCGGTAGATGGGCAGGGCTGGTGGGTAGGCGTCGGTAGGTGAACGGGACTTGTGGGGTAGACGACGTTAGGTGGACGACACCCACGAGTGGACAATGCCGTGCAGGAGCGTTGTTCTCCAGTCGCGTCAACTCAGTCGCCCCCCCCCCCCCCCGATGCGACTCGCAGTGGCGCTCGACTCGAAATCGCCCGCGCAGTCGTCTCTGAGTCGCGGCGGCTCCGAGTTTTCATCCGAGGTGGAAGGGGGAGGGGTGGGGTGGGGGGCGTTGATGGGGGAGGGGGGTGGTAGAGGGGGGGGGGGTGTTGTAGAGGGGGGGGGGGGTTGTACAGGGGGGGGGGTGGTGGGAGAGGGGGGGTAGAGGGGGGTGAGGGAGGGGGCCCGCACGGGGTGGGTGGGGAGTGGGGGAGACAAAGTTTCAGGGTGGGGGTGGTGCAGGGTGATTGCGGAGGTTTAGAGGATAAGTGGGGGGGGGGGGGTAGAGGATGATGGGGGGGGGGGGTAGAGGATGATGGGGGGGGCTCAGCGCGCCCCTGTGAGTCGCATTGTTGAGCAGGAGGAGGCGGCGTGGAGAGCCGAGTCGCTCTTCCCCCGCCGCGTCTCCACATCGCCGTGCGTCCTGTCGAGCGCACGGCGAGAGAGACGCACAGAGACACGGGACTACACAAAGAGACACGGGCTGTGTGTACACACAGAGACACGGGGCTGTGTGTACACACAGAGACACGGGGGGCTGTGTGTACACACAGAGACACGGGGGGCTGTGTGTACACACAGAGACACGGGCTGTGTGTACACACAGAGACACGGGACTGTGTGTACACACAGAGACACGGGCTGTGTGTACACACAGAGACACGGGACTGTGTGTACACACAGAGACACGGGGGGCTGTGTGTACACACAGAGACACGGGCTGTGTGTACACACAGAGACACGGGACTGTGTGTACACACAGAGACACGGGCTGTGTGTACACACAGAGACACGGGCTGTGTGTACACACAGAGACACGGGACTACACAGAGAGACACGGGCTGTGTGTACACACAGAGACACGGGGGGCTGTGTGTACACACAGCGACACGGGACTACACAGAGAGACACAGGCTGTGTGTACACACAGAGACACGGGCTGTGTGTACACACAGAGACACGGGACTACACAGAGAGACACGGGCTGTGTGTACACACAGCCCGTGTCTCTGTGTGTACACACAGAGACACGGGGGGCTGTGTGTACACACAGAGACACGGGGCTGTGTGTACACACAGAGACACGGGCTGTGTGTGCACACAGAGACACGGGGCTGTGTGTACACACAGAGACACGGGCTGTGTGTACACACAGAGACAGGGTGCAGAGAGGGAGATGCACACGGAGAGAGACAGAGAGAGACGGGGGGGGAGAGCGTGGGGGCTGCGTGTACACAGAGAGACACGGGGGGCTGTGTGTACACACAGAGAGGGAGATGCACACGGAGAGAGACGGAGAAAGAGACGGGAGGCTGTGTGTACACACAGGGACACGGGGGCTGCGTGTACACACAGAGAGGGAGATGCACACGGGGAGAGAGAGACGGAGGGAGGGGGGGGGGCGCGTGGGAGAGTACACGCAATGTGAGCGACTAGCGCCGCACATTTGCATCTCCCCCTCTCCCCTCGCCGGTCGCCCCTCGTCTCCCTCCTGCTCCTCCCGGCGTGAATAGACCCCTACCGCACCCCCCGCCACCACCCCCCCAATGCCCCTCCACCCTCTCGCCACAAACACCGAACCCCCCCCCCCAGACTCGCCCGTGAAGACAGCTGGGGGAGCAGCAGCAGCGGCGGCAGCAGCAGCAAGAAGAGCGGCAGCCGTAGCAGAATCAGCGTGGGCAGCAGCAGCAGGAGCAGCAGCAGCAGGAGTAGAATCAGCGTGGGCAGCAGCAGCAGCAGGGAGGAAGGTGAAGGAAGACTTCATCGGAGTGACGACGACGACGAGGAAGAAGGTGACGAGGAAGAAGATGTCGAGGACGAAGGTACCGTCGTCGTGATGCGTCCGCGTCCGTCTTTGTACCCCGATCCCCCGTCTGGTGTCCGTGCGCTCTTCTTACTCGATGTGTGCGTCTCTGTGTGTCGATAGATCATGATGCTGCTGCAGCTGATCATGCTACTGCTGATTATAATGCTGCTGCTGATGATGCTGCTGCCGCTGATGATGCTGTTTCTGCTGATGATGCTGCTTCTGCTGATGATGCTGCTTCTGCTGATGATGCTTCTGCTGATGCTGCTGCTTCTGCTGATGATGCTGCTTCTGCTGATGATGCTTCTGCTGATGCTGCTGCTTCTGCTGATGATGCTGCTTCTGCTGATGATGCTTCTGCTGATGCTGCTTCTGCTGATGATGATGCTGCTGTTGATGCTGCTGTTGATGCTGCTGCGACCTGACGGCGCCTGCGTGCGCACGCGCTCCGTGTACGCGGCCACTGCGTCTCGTGTGCCGCTCCGCTCCGCGAGCTGTTTAATTATAAACCCCGAGCGAGGCGCGCAGTAGCGCGTCGCGATTGGACCACCGCCTCCCACTCTCTCTCTCTCCCCCAACACTCTCCCCCTCCCTCTCCCCCCCACTCCCCCCTCTCTCTGTGTGCCTCCATCAGCAACCTTCTCCCGGCCTACACGCTCTCCCCTTCTCTCTCCATCTCTCCCTACCTCTCGCTCTCTCCCTACCTCCATTTTTCCCCTTCTATTTGTGGTTCTACCCATCGCCCCCTACCCCCCACTCTCACCCCCCCCCCCCCACACGACCCTCCTCTCACTCTCCTCGGGGGTTCTCTCCCCTCCCCGCCTTACCTCATCCCCCCCCACCCGCCCCGCCTCCTCCTCCTCATCCTCCTCCTCCGGCACCATCAGCCCCTTCTGCCGAAAAGAACGCGGATTATGTAGCACTGATGACGTGTGTGTGTGTGTGTTATTTACGTGTCGTGTGGGAGTGTGTGTGTTATTTACGTGTCGTGTGGGAGTGTGTGTGTGTGCGGTGTGTAATCGTACGACGTCTGGAGAGACAAAGGCAGCCGGGCGTTGTGTTGACCACACCAACCCCTTCGTAGGCGCTACTCGCTAGCAGCACTTGCCCGCACAGCCTTCAGAGCCCATACGGGAATCTTTTGCTTTTGGCATGCATTTATGTGCATATAACTTGGCCTATCCAATGTCGATGTTTACACATCTGCACCCAGTACTCATTTAATGATGAGTAGACCTAGGGGTAGGCCGGGGCTCGGCTCTCATTTGGCTTCCCACTGATGATGATCGGCAGCCCGGGTTGTGCGCTAACCACTGCGCCACCGCTCTCCATAAAGACGGATTTAATACGTCAATGACCGCTGACAGCGCTGGCCCCAACAGTCTGTGTAGGCTGGACGGGAGTTATTTGTCATACATATATGTGTGTGTGCTGTATAAGCATCTGCATCAGTGTACGCGCAATACATAGCAGGCACATGTGTATCTGTGTGGCCTTTAGAGCTGCTGCTCGCTAACAGCACTTGTCCCAACAGTCTGTGAAGACTACACGGGGGATCTTTGTCTTTGTATAGATGTGTACACGAGTGCGAGTGAGTTCCACTTTTTTGTGGTGTCCTCTATAATGGTTGTCTGCTGGATAGACTCGTCCCCGCCATAGTAATGTGGAATGTGCACGTCTACATGGGAAAGTCGATGCCGTTCCGCGTGGCTCAGCCGCAGAGCGAGAGCCTCGCGCTCGAAAGGGAGGGGTCGGGGCAGTTGACTCGGCACATCATCACTCTAGAGTCGATAAAATAGGTACCACTTTGTGGGGGGAAGTCAATAGCAGCGATTGTTCTATGTGTGGAAGAGACTCGCTCCCGCCGTAGAAATGTGGAATTTCCACCGCTGGCTCTGCCGGGCTGTAAACGGGAGACGTGAGTAGCGATGCCTCGATGTTCATTTGAGTCGCAGGTCACTCGCATGTTGGTCACTTCGTGTGAAAATACGAGGAGTGCATAGACGGTGTCTCACATCCACACACACACACGCCACGTTACCGGGTGGCCCAAAACTCAGGACACGTAGGGTTGTTTAATTTATTTTAACAAATGATCAGAACTGACTTCTTTTCACGTGAGCGCATGCAAGAATTGTCTTTTGAAATGAATCGAAACATTTTTTTTGTAAGATTACAGGTGTGGTCTTTGAACACTCATGAATTACGTTTTGTTAATTTTTTACGATATATTATTTTTTTATCATCCTTAAAATGAAAAATAAACGTAGATGTTAATAATGATAATAGATAACAAAAATACCCAAAGAATAAAGATTTAAAATGTTTTAATTCCAATAAATAAAATAAATGAAATAACGCTGTGTGTCCTGACTTTTGTGCCACCCTGTAGATATATGTTCGCGTGTGTTGACCTTAATATAATCTAATAACATGAGCTTACCGAATAATTAATTAAATTATGCTAGAAAATATAATGCTCTGTGTTTGTGATGTGTGTGTGTATAATATGTATCCTTGTGTATACAGGGTGGAGCGGTGGCGCCGTGGTTAGCGCACTGCGCTACGAACCCGGCCACCCGAGTTCGATCCCGCACACGGGCAACATCGGTGACGATTATCTAAACCGGTCCTGGGCCTCCCCTAGCTCGACTCAACCTCAAACGTGTACCTGGTGCGGTGCGTAAACATCGCCACTAAGGGAGACAAAGGCGGCCGGGCGTGATGCTGGCCACTCGCCTCCTCGTGTGCCGTTCCGGCCTTCATAGGTGCTCGCTAGCAGCACTTGCCACAACAGCCCGTTAAGACTAAACGGGGGACCTTTTTATTTGACAGCGGGGAGTGGTGGCGCAGTGGTTAGCGCGCAGCGGCACTGCGAAGCCGGCAACCCGGCATCGATTCCCGCTCATGACCAATAAAAGTGGCGATTATCTGAACCGGTCCTGGACATTCTCGAGGTCGACTCAGCCTCAAAAAAGGTGCTCGCTAACAGCGCTTGCCCCAACAGTCTCTTAAGGCTACACGGGAAATCTTTGTTTATCATTTGTGGTGTACACATGCGTGACTGTGTATACGTATATATACCGCGCGAGCCTGTGTGCGTGTTGGCTCATATACATTCATTCAGTATATCGATTGTTTGCCTATTTCCTCTGTTATGAGGGCACTATTTTGATTTTATATTGGCAGTGTCATGGCTTTATTCATTGACTCAGCAAATAATATATTTGTGCGTCTAACATACATACAGCTGAAATAACGCGCGCACGTGTGTGTGTGTGGTAATCCGAGGAGAGCTGTGGCGCAGTGGTTAGCGCGCTGCAATACAAATCCGGCGACCCGAATTCGAACCGGTCCTGGGCCTCCCCTATGTCGACTCGGCCTCAAATGAGCACCTTGGTGCGGTGTGGAGTAAACATCACCGCGCGAGAGACAAAGGCGGCCGGGCGAGGTGCTGGTCACTCACCCCCCATCGTGTGCCGAGCCGACCTTCACAGAGGTGCTCGTCGCTAACAGCACTTGCCCCAACAGTCTGTGAAGGCCGGACGGGTGATCTTTGTCTTTGTGTGTGTCAGTGCGTGAGATGTTGCGAGCGTGGTGGAAGTGGCGGCGATGAGCGAAAATGTTGGACAAGACGAACCGCGGTGCGTGGACACGTTTATCAAACACCGCGCAATGCAAACACATTGACAATCCGCGTATTGTTTTTTTAAATAATAATAATGGTTATAAATATGAATATTATGATAATAGCTCGTTGACCGCCGGGGAGATGGAGCGATAATGAAACCCGCTCGCTTGGAGCGGCAAGTGCGGGTGCAGATGGGGTGGATCGTCCCATCGTTCGGGCTTGGGAATCCTTCATCTTGCAGTGGATTGACCATGGCTGATGATGATGGATATTTTTATTTTTCATCATCATCATCATCGTCGTCGTCGTCATTATCGATCGTTATGATTATCATTGACAATGAATGTCGGTGCTGAGGATGACGCTGATGATGATGACGCTGATGATGATGACGCTGATGATGCTGATGATGAGAATTGCGACCTCCAATTCCAGGTTAGTCCGTACATCTCTTTGTCTTCTCGGGGTCTGTTCCGAAGATGGGGCATTTACCGGAACGTCGAGCCAATCCATGCATATGTCTACATTCTTCTGTTATCGGACAATGTTCGTGGTAAACGTGGCGAGGGTTTAAATGCATGTGCGCTCGATGCAATTCATATTACAATTACATTTGTAAATGCATCAAAGGCCGCCCGTTGCGTTTAAATCAACAGCCCACGGTGGGGCCGTGAGAGGCGGCAATAGCTCGGTGAAGCCTTCATGCAACAGCGGATCGAGCATGCACGTTGAACTTCTTTCGCACCGTACGTAGCCAACCGTGCTAATCGGAGGTGCGGAGGAAGGACAACAAACTAAACACACAAAAGCAGTTCTCTAGAAATGAGTTTATCAATCAAGATGATGGCTTAAAAGTGCACGGCTCCAGGAGTTTCCGATTATCGTAAGGAAGAGAGCGTTCCAGACGGCCCTGGAAGCGCATCTGAAAGCACCACGCGATGGGGTGACCACCGTCCGTGCTCGATGATGAGCCACAAGCCGCTGTGTGATGCGAGGATGCCCCGGAGTTGTCGTGATGATGGTTGATGCTCTATGGCGAGATCAGCGACGCATAGCGGTTCATTTGTAGCAATCACTTTGTGTGCAATGAATGCGATGACGTTGACTTTCTATTCACGAGGTTCTGGTTCTAAATGGGAGCGCCACGGTGGCGAGATGTTAACTACCTCTCCTTGGTAGGCAGGAGGTCGTGGGTTCAATCCCGACTCTGACGCCTGCTGTATATCTTCTTGGTTCTTTCGGTAAAGTCACGTAGAAGGGAAATAATACAATAATAAAAATTAAACATAATAAAATACAATTCTCACGACGTTTTGGCCACAACGCAAGCAGCCGTCCTCGGGTGAAGAACAGGTCTGTCGAAAAGACAGCTGTCTTTGTGGCCGAAACGTCGTGAGAATTGTATTTTATTATGTTTTATTTTTATTATTTTATTATTTCCCTTCTGCGTGAATTTACCGAAAGAACCAAGAAGATGAATCCCTGCAGTCACGAAAGCTTTAAATCGAAATTTAGCCTGCTGTATATTTGGAGTTTGCGTGTCTCTCTCCTCGTGGTCGCGTGGAATTTTCTCCGGGTCCTCCGGTTTTCCCCTCCACATTTAGAAACGTGCGTTTTGAAGCATTTGGCTGCTGTGAATTTCCCCGCGATAAGCCAACTTCGTTGAGCTGTCATCTGCGGCCAGGTGGCTTCAGAAAAAGAGCTACATAGCTTAGTGGGCCTTACCTGGTAAATACACAAATATGTAAACGTGCTTTTGTTGATTTGTAACATTAGGCGAGTTACATCTTTGAGTAGCATCGTATTTCGATTTAAAGCTTTCGTGACTGCAGGGATTCATCTTCTTGGTTTTTTCGGTAAAGTCACGTAGAAGGGAAGTAATACAATAATAAAAATAAAACATAATAAAATTAAACAATTCTCACGACGTTTCGGCCACAACGCAAGCAGCCGTCCTCAGGTGAGGAGGACGGCTGCTTGCGTTGTGGCCGAAACGTCGTGAGAATTGTTTAATTTTATTATGTTTTCTTTTTATTATTTTATTACTTCCCTTCTACGTGACTTTACCGAAAAAACCAAGAAGATAGCATCGTATTGTTGTTGTTGGTGTGTTGTGATAAACGGCGTCGTCTGTTGTACCACGTGTTGCCCGGAAAGATGTCCGACGTTTCGTTCCACGTGCTGGCACGCTTCTTCGGGCACTGCCAAGTTCCTTGGTTGTGAAACGTCGGACATTGGTGCTGAAGAGCACGCGGTACAATTGGAATAAACACCTCGGAGGGCAGAAGCCCATTCCCGAACATCCACACAGGAGTGACATCGACAAATGTATTATTAGATATTCTAATGAGTATGATGTTCGTGTGAACACTGAAGGATGTAGTGGATGCGTCACGTGACACAAGCGAACAGTGAGATTACTCACAGCTGTCTTGTGTGTGTACGTCCATGTGTGTGTGTGTACGCGTGTGTACGTGTGTGTGTGTACGCGTGTGTGTGTACGTGTATATGTGTGTGTCTACGCGTGTGTGTGTACGTGTGTGTGTACGCGTGTGTGTGTACGCGTGTGTGTGTACATGTGTGTGTGTACGCGTGTGTGTGTGTACGTGTGTGTGTCTACGTGTGTGTGTGTACGTGTGTGTGTCTACGCGTGTGTGTGTACGCGTGTGTGTGTACGTGCGTGTGTGTGCACGTGTATATGTGTGTGTACGTGTATATGTGTGCGTGTGTGTACGCGTGTGTGTGTACGCGTGTGTGTGTACGCGTGTGTGTGTACGTGCGTGTGTGTGTACGTGTATATGTGTGTGTACGTGTATATGTGTGTGTGTACGCGTGTGTGTGTACGCGTGTGTGTGTACGCGTGTGTGTACGTGTGTGTGTACTGTGTGGGGAGCGGTAGTGTAGCGCTTGGGCGCGGCGTTACGAACCCGTCCACCCGAGTTCAATTACTGCTCACGGCAACTTATCTGAGCCTCTCGTAGGCCGACTCAGCCTCAAATGAGTACTTGATGCGCTGTCTAAACATTGGGGGAGACAAAGGCGGCCGGGCGTGGTGTTGGCCACCTCCACCCCCTCGTATGGTGTGCGGCCTTCATAGATGCTACTCGCTGACGGCACTTGCCCTAATAGTCTGTTGAGGCTATCCGCGGGGTGGGTTCTTTGTATTTATGTTTTTAAAGAACTCGGCTTTAATTTTCTAAATTTGCAGCTCCCGTTCATCGCAATCTTCTTGAAACGGCCGCGCGTTCGAGCGCTCGAGCGACGGAGAAGCACTCTGAGTTCGTGTGTGTGTACGTGTGTGTGTGTACGTGTGTGTGTACGTGTGTGTGTACGTGTGTGTGTACGTGTGTGTACGTGTGTGTACGTGTGTGTGTACGTGTGTGTGTACGTGTGTGTACGTGTGTGTGTACGTGTGTGTGGAAGCACTCTGAGTTCATTGACGATGGACGGCGAAGTGGCCTGGAGCGAGCGAGACACGCACGCACAAAGACAAAGGTGCCCCGTGCAGCCTTCACAGACTGTCGGGGCAAGTGCTGTAAGCGAGCACCTGTGAAGGCCGGAACGCGGTACACGAGGGGGTTGGGTGGCCACCACCACGCCCGGCCGCCTTTGTCTCCCTCCAGTGTGGAGACAGGATGGGTTCAGATGGTCGTCGCTGGTGTTGACCGTGTGCGGTAATCGAACTCGGGTCGCCGCGTTCGAAGCACAGCGCGCTAACCGCTACACCACCGCTCCCCGCACAAGCATACACACATATACAAAAGACAAAGATCCCCCGTATAGCCTTAACAGACTCTTCGGGCAAGTGCTGTTAGGGAGCACTTATGAAGGCCGCAAGAGATACAACAACAACAACCGCCATTCGCCACTAAGTGGCGGTGCCAGGCTAGGTGCACGTTGAGGTCACGTGAAGTGTCGAACGCCCGCTGGCAGGAGGTCACGGGGCAGACCCAGGTGCCACGGGTCGATTGACTGAGATGGGCTGGCCGATGCAGACACACACACACATACACACATGTTACACACACATACACACACACGTCACACACACACACACACGTTACACACACACACACACACGTTACACACACACACACACACACATACACACACGTTACACACACACGTCACACACACATACACACACGTTACACACACACACACATACACACACGTTACACACACACACATACACACACGTTACACACACACGTCACACACACATACACACACGTTACACACACACACACATACACACACGTTACACACACACATACACACACACACACGTTACACACACACACGTTACACACACACATACACACATCCACACACGATACACACACACACATACACACACGTTACACACACACATACACACGTTACACACACACATACACACACACACGTTACACACACACATCCACACATCCACACACGATACACACATACACACACATACACACGTTACACACACACATACACACGTTACACACACACATACACACATCCACACACGATACACACACACATACACACACGTTACACACACACATACACACACACACACGTTACACACACACATCCACACATCCACACACGATACACACATACACACACATACACACGTTACACACACACATACACACGTTACACACACACATACACACGTTACACACACACATACACACATCCACACACGATACACACACACATACACACGTTACACACACACATACACACGTTACACACACACATACACACGTTACACACACACATACACACATCCACACACGATACACACACACATACACACGTTACACACACACATACACACGTTACACACACACATACACACGTTACACACACACATACACACATCCACACACGATACACACACACATACACACGTTACACACACACATACACACATCCACACACGATACACACACACATACACACGTTACACACACACATACACACGTTACACACACACATACACACGTTACACACACACGGAGCAACCTCCGCCTCCCCCACCCACCCACCCACTCCTCGTCTCCCCACCTCGCTCCCCACTCCCATCTCCTCCACCCCACCCCCACTCCCCCATTCTGATTCCATCCATCGATTCCTCGGACTTGAGAGAGTCTGCACGTTCCTGAGACCTGATCACCATCCCCCCCCCACATCGACGTAGCTCCCACCCCACCCCCTTTCTCCTGATACCATCAGCAGCAGCATCATCATGATCAGCTGCAGCAGTAACACCACCACCAGCGTCATCATCATCAGTAGCAGCAGCAGTAGCAGCACCAATAACACTGCCACCACCGTTACCTTCATCGTTATCACGATCATCATCGGCAGCAGGTTAATGTGCTCACGTCATCATCATCGGTATCAAGAGCATTCTTACAATCATTATCATCAACCTCAAACAGCATCATCAAGTTTATTGACAGCATCAACACAATCACGACCACCATCGGGGTTCAATAAAGTACGCCTTTCATGTTCTCACCCTTGGCACTGTTGTTTGCAATATTCTGAAATAGGGTCATCGTCCGAAACGCCAGCCTATTCTATATCGCTGTATTTCCTGGCAAATGGGTAAGGATTGCGTGTGGAGCACAGCGCTGGAAGAAGCCGATAAAACAACCGCGCGCGCGTGTTTGTTTATTCACGTGCCCTCTGCATCATTTAGATTCCCCCCTTCTGGGATGGCGCTGCTGCTGCTGTCGCCATCCCTACGATCCCACGTCCAGATGAACGCCGCCGCTGCTAGGGGTCGGCACGGTTTGAACCGACTCAAACTGGTTTCAAATTGAGCAATCCAAACCAAACCAGCGACGACTGAACCAAACCAAACCAAAACCAAACCAAACTAAGCTAAACCAAACCTCTTAAGTTGGCTTGAACCAAACTAGTTTGAGCCGGTTCCACCCTGTCCGAGCCAAACCGAGTCGGTTTTCGTAGCCCCAAACCAAACCGAACCAGTTCAAACAGAGCCAAACCAAACCGATTTGGTTCGGTTCAAACCGCGGTTTGGTGGTTTGAGCCAAACCGTGCCGACCCCTAGCCGCTGCTGCTGCTGCTGCTGCGCCAACAGAGTGGGACAATGTAGAGACCAACAAACACCTGCTCATTCATCATCTCAATACCTCCTCCTCCTCGCAGACACTGGTGGAGTCGTCAACTCACCCACTCACCCACCAACTCGCTCACCCATCGCTGGTATAACCAGCACCGCATCAGAAGACCATCGCCAGGACGATACTGCATCGACATCTCTTTCATGAACAGAGGATTAAAGACACAGTCCGACTGTGGCCATGCAACTCAAACTACGGATCAATGTCGTAAACCCATAGAGATGTATAGACATACATAGACATACATAGAGACACATCGAAACATATAGAGACCCATAGAGACACATGAAAGACAAGCCGCAGTAGCGTGATTCTGGCCATGCAACTCATAGAGATCCATAGAGATCCATAGAGATACATAGAGATCCATAGAGACCCGTAAAGACATATAGGTACACATAGAGCTATATTAAAGACGAGCCACACAGCAATCTGACTGTGGCCATGCCACCCGCACCACGGACCGCGCAGTGACCCCACTGCGGCCTGCGCTCCTGCAACGCAGCAGCAGCAGGAGGAGGAGGAGGAGGGCGACACGACACGAACTCTCTCTCTGCTGAAGCCCTCTCGTCGTGCCAGCAGCAGCAGCAGCAAGACGTCGACACTGGCATCGACATCCTCAACCAGATCGCTGCCTCTGCTGCTGCTACCATCAGGCGCAGGATTAGCATAAGGCCATCCCCAACATCGAATAACCGCGTGTGTGTGTGTGAGAATTGGTGCATTGTGACTAAACAGCAGACCGATTATTGTTGCCTATTTGGTTCATAGTTACTACGGTAATTACGCAATAAATTCATTACGGGTTGAATACACCTCGCGCTGTATTGCAATTCGCGTGTATTGTTCGCTGGGAAAAGTGGATCGCGTGTGTGTGCGTGTAGGCGTTTCTAGGTCTACTCAGCCTTAAAAACGAGCTCCCGCTGCGATGTGTAAACATCAGCATTGGGGGAGACAAAGGCGGCCGGGCGTAGTGCTGGCCACCCCGGCCCCACGTGTGCCGTGCCGGCCTTAAAAAGGTGCAACTTGCCCCAACAGTCTGTTACAGGCCATACGGGGGATCTTTGTCTTTGTACTCAGACACAAGCTGCATTCACGTACTCAATCATCATCAGCCATGGTCAATCATCATCAGCCATGGTCAATCATCATCAGCCATGGTCGTACCGCTGCTGGATGAAGGTCTCCCCCGAGCCGCCGCCGTCACCACCTCTCACGATCCCAGTCTGCCACGTATCCATCCGCCCGGCTTGCCGCTCGCGAGAGCCGATGTCGTCACCCCGCTCCGTCTCCGCGTGCGGAAAATAATCCGTACGACGCGAAGGTCAATTCACGCGTGTGCGCGCTTGTGTTTACGTGCATGCATACACACAGTATATATGTGCTGTGTGTGTGTGTACTGTGCATGCATACATGTGCATGCTTTCCTACAGGGGAAGCGGCGAGCCGAGTTCGAGACCCGCTCAGGGCAAGCATCGTTTATTGATATCAGAAACCGTCTGTGGGCTCTCCCCAACGTCAACATATGGGGAGACAAAGGCGGCCGGGCGTGGTGATGGTCACCCATCCCCTACGTGTGTCATCGGTGCTACTCGATAACAGCACTTGCCCCAGCAGTTCGTTAAAGGCTATCCCGGAGATGACCTTTTGTCTTTGTGTATCAATACATATTCTGCGTGTGTACACACACACACATATATACAACGCACTGTTGAACGATCAGGAACGAATGAATGAGTAAGAGACAGCAGAAACCACGATTCAAGCGAGCTTGCTGATGAGCCACTGAGCGCCGAAACCGGTCCGGAGGTGTTGCCTGTAGCGAACCAACGCCGCTGGATTGATGCACTCCTGATGGGATGTGTAAAGAAATATAAACATATTTTATACGTGAAGAGCCAGATACGTGCTGTACTTTATTTGTTCTATACTGTATATGTTACACCGGTATCATATATACATGCTGCGTTTGACGCGATGAGGCGTTGGCGCAAGTGGTCATTGTAATGCGCGGCGAACCCGGACATCCAATTTCGATTCCCCGTCACGGCTAACGTCAGTGGCGAGAAATCTGCATCGGATCTGCCGACAGCTCCCCTCCCCAACGTAGCCCCCCCCCCCCGCGGCAAGCAACCCGCAGTGACCAGCGCGGTGAGGTATGGTCATGTAAATGATGACAAGAATTTAAAATGTGACGATGCATATTCTGGCTACAAAATTAATTGCGTTCAAATTCGCCGTCTATCGCTACGCGTCGACGAAAATTCTCGACCGCATTTAAGAGCGCGCGAGCGATGCAATTGAATCTTGACACGAGGATATACGTTCATCAAATATTGATGAATGTTATGAGTAGCATCTCTCCATGCGAGGGAGATGGAGCGATTATATCAGCTTTTTTGTGCGGGTGCCTGATGGATTGTTGCATCGCGGCTTACCGAGGCCTTCGTCCAGCAGTGGATTGACCCTGGCTGATGGTGATACATCACCGCCGATGTGTGTTTGAGAGAGTGATATTGTGTGTGTGGATAGCGGCGGTGTAGCGCTTTGCGCTACGAACCCGGCGGCCCGCGTTCGATTCCCGCTCACGGCAAACATCAGCGACGGTTATCTGAACCGGTTCTAGGTCTCCCCTAGGTCGACTTAGCCTCAAATGAGTACCGTGTGCGATGTGTTAACATCGTTACTCGGGAGACAAAGGCGGCCGGGCGTGGTGCTGGCCACCCACCCCTCGTGTGCCGTCCCGGTCTTCATAGGTGCTCGCTAACAGCACTTGCTCCATCAGTCTGTTAAGGCTACACGGGGGATCTTTGTCTTTGTTTGGCAGGAGATATTTTGGGAGCGGTGGCGGAGTGGTTAGCGCACTGCGCTGCAATTCCGTCCACCACAAGTTCGAGTCCCGCCCACGGCTACTCTCAGTGGCGCGTGGTGCCTAAACCTATGCAGTGTCTCCCCTAGGTCTACTCGACATCAAATCACTGTTGAACGTTCATACAACATTAGCACGGGGGGAGGGAGAGACAAAGGCTGTCGGGCGTCGTGGTCACGGCCGCACAACCAACTCGTGCAACGTGCCGGCTATGTTTATAATAGTAGGGCGCCACGGTGGCTAGGAGATGCTAACTACCTCGCCTGGTGTACAGGAGGTCGTGGGCTAGTTCCAGACCCTGACGCATGCTGCTGTATATTTGGAGTTTTCGTGTCTCTCTCTCTCATCATCATCACGGTGGCTAGGAGATGTTAACTACCTCGCCTGGTATACAGGAGGTCGTGGGTTGGTTCCAGACCCTGACGCCTGCTACTGTATATTTGGAGTTTTCGTGTCTCTCTCTCTCATCATCATCACGGTGGCTAGGATATGTTAACTACCTCGCCTGATATACAGTAGGTCGTGGGTTAGTTCCAGACCCTGACGCCTGCTGCTGTATATTTGGAGTTTTCGTGTCTCTCTCTCTCATCATCATCACGGTGGCTAGGAGATGTTGACTGCCTCGCCTGGTGTACAGGAGGTCGTGGGCTCGATCCCGACCCTGACGCCTGCTGCTGTATATTTGGAGTTTTCGTGTCTCTCTCTCTCTTCACGTGGTCGCGTGGAAATTTTCTCGGGGTCCTCCGGTTTTTTCCCCTCCACATTATGAATCAACGCGCGTTCATCTTGCTTGGCTGCTATACATTTCCATGCGGTAAGCCCACTTCGTTGAGCTATCATTTGTGGCCAGGTCGCTTCTGAAAAATAGCTACGTAGCTCAGAGGGCTTGACCTGGTAAACATAAAAAAACCGTTTAATTTAGCAATATTAATGGGCGATTGTAAAGAGCACGTTGTCCCGACATTATATGACTCTCGATACAGGGCACAGTCCTGCAAGCTCTGTATATGAACCGAGCAATATTGATCGTCCCACATGCCCACTCACTGTACCACGCATGAATAATGCACGTGCCTCTCGTGACGAGGGATGCGTGTCATCCCCGTGTGTGTGAGTGTGTGGATATGTGTATGTGTGTGTGCACGTGTATGACTGTGTGTATGTGTGTGTGCACGTGCATGACTATGTGTGTGTATGTATGTGTGTACGTGTATGACTGTGTGTATGTATGTGTGTACACGTGTATGTGTATGTATGTGTACACGTGTGTGGCTATGTGTGAGCCCCAATGCGGTTTCAGGAAAGGGCGGTCCTGCACAGATGCCATATTTTCTGTCCGTCTGCTACAGCAGAGGTGTAGGGAATTCCAAAAAGACCTACATCTCTGCTTTATTGACCTGGTCAAGGCCTATGATACCATCAGTAGGACTGGGCTCTGGGTTGTTCTTCGTGCTTTCGGAGTCCCTGACCCTCTGCTCACGATCATTAAGGACCTTCATGATGGTGAGCGGGCCCGGGTAAAACTACGTGGCCGGGAGTCGGAGCCTTTCCCTGTACACCTTGGGGTGCGACAGGGATGTCCTCTGGCTCCCACATTATTTAACATCTACTTCGACTGCGTAGTTCGTGAAGCCTTCAATAGCTGTACCGGGGGAATTACCATTTGGTACAGATATAATGGGAGGCTGATCGACGCCCGGGTGCGATCAAGGGATGGCTTCCTATTGGTCAACCACGTTATGTATGCCGATGATTTGGTAATAGCTGCTCATTCAGAAGAGGAGTTGGAGACGCTGCTGCTGAGACTGGAGCGTGCCACTAAGAGGTGGGGCCTTACCATCAGCCCCACCAAAACTAAGCACCTGCCTGGGTATTTTGTACCATCGGGCACTCCACCCCCACAACTCTCAATCGGTGATGGGGCAGTTGTGGAGAGAGTGGAGAGTTTCCCATACCTGGGCAGTGTGCTTATGACCGGCTCCAGTTTATCAGCAGAGGTCTCACTCCGAATCAGTCGAGCGGCAATATCTTTTCATCGGTTGCGTAACGCTTTGTGGAAGCTACCTGGTCTGTCGCTCCGCACGAAGCTTCAGGTCTTCTCGGCCACGGTCATTCCCTCCCTTCTCTACGCTTGCGAAACGTGGACCCCCCTAGTGGAGCATCGTCGCCGGTTGGAAACATTTAGGCTGGCCTGCCTACGATCCATCCTGGGATTAACCAGGCTGGATTGTGTGAGGAGCTCACAAGTCCTTGAAAGATCTGGGCAAAGTCCCATCAGTGAGCTCCTCCGGCAGGCAAGGCTGCGTTGGCTGGGTCATGTAGCCCGCATGCCCAGCCACCGCATGCCTAAACAGCTTTTGTTCGGCCGGATCGAGGGGGCTAAACGGGCGCGGCACGGGCTGGAGAAGAGATGGAGTGATGTGGTACAGGAGGACGTGGAGCTGAGTGGACTTGCCGATGACTGGTACCAGCGGTGTCAAGATCGGCCTCAGTGGAGGAGGCTCGTGAAGGACGCTACTGGGCAGTTGGAGGCAGTCGCCCTCCAACAACAACGGAGGGCGGAGGAGCGACGCTCACAACAACGAGCGGAGCGCCGGGTGGCTAAAGCACAGCAAGTTGGCACAGTAGGGGGCACAGGTGGTGCATCAGCCAGTCATCTCGGTCATCTCGGTCAGTCGACCCGTGGCACCTGGGTCTGCCCCGTGACCTCCTGCCAGCGGGCGTTCGACACTTCACGTGGCCTCAAGGTGCACATGGCCTGGCACAGGCGTCGTGGTGACGTCACCGCCACTTAGTGGCGAATGGCGGTTGTTGTTGTTGTTGTATGTGTGTACACGTGTATGATTATGTGTACAGGTGTATGTATATGTATGTGGATGTATGTGTATGTATGTATGTGTACACGTGTATGACTATGTGTATGTGTGTATGTATGTGTGTGTATGTGTGTATGTGTGGCTATGTGTATATATGTGTGTACACGTTTGTGTGTATGTGTTAAGGATATTTGTCTTCCTGTGTGTGTGTGAATGTTTGAGGAGCGGTGGCGCAGTGGTTAGCGCGCTGCGCTTCCAACCCAAACACACGCGCACCCCGTACGCATCGAGATCAACTCGCGCTGTGAGTGGCTGTGCGAGTCGGCGTGGACTCGCTCTGCGTGCGAAGCGTTCGCATTGTCACACAAATGGGGCAGATGGCCGAGCAGCGACGCACGGGGGGGGGGGGGGGCGGGGGACAAGGGGGAGGGGCTGCGGGGGGTATAAATTGTGGGGGGTGGGGTGAGCGGTATGGATTGGGGGGAGGAGTTGGTGAGTTGATTGTGGGGGGTAGGGGAGTGATGAATGGGTGAGTGGATTGTAATATTGGGGTGGGAGGAAGGGGTGGTGAGGAGTGGGTGAGTAGATTGTAGGGTGTGAATAGATTAGGGTGAGCGGTATAGACTATGACAAGGTCGTTACTGCTCTACATATAAATATATATGTGCACCCACGTAAACAAATAAAGATCACCCGTATAGCCTTAACAGACTGCTGGTGCCAAGTGCTGTTCGCGAGCACCTTTAAAGCCCGGCACGGTAGACGATGTCAGGATGTCGATGCCATTCTGGCGAATTGCCCGATGATGCTGGATTCAATTACCAGCGAAACGTCGTACGACTCAAAAATTGTAAATGTTGTGGTTTCACGCTTCAACACACCGGTGGGCTAAAGCAGTGAACTAATTTGTATTTTGTCAACGTGACACTTTTTTACTGATTGGCCGTGTCGGGTGGTGGTGGGTTACGACACATTTATAAATAACGCGATCTAAACCCAAAAACGTTGATTATGGACGGTAGACGAGTGGGTGGGTGGCCAGCACCACGCCGCTCCTCCGCCTGGGTTCGATCGCGAACCACCACGGACAAAGTCAGTGGCGCACGGGGAGTGGTGGCTAAGCTGCGACGCGGCAGCGCTCTGGAGGCAGCAGCAGCAGGAGCAGCAGCAGCAGCAGCAGCAGCAACAGCAGCAGCAGCAGCAGGAGCAGCAGCAGCAACAGCAGCAGCAGCGAGGGTTGCTGGATCACCGCACAGATGTCGTGGGCCTCGAATGGGATGGCACGAAACTCCCGCGACCAACAGCGGGTTGATTGACAGCGTTGCCTGGATTTTTATTATCTACGAACAAAAAAGTTCATCTCTCCGACGCGTCGTCTGGTTCTACCGCGTCGCGCTGCTCGGCACAATGTCAGACGTTTCGGACATCCTGCCGGAGGCTGAATGTAACGCGTCGCAAAATCTGTTCAGCACAACCTCGCCAAACTGCGCAATTGTAATATTTTATTGATATAATGGGTGTTTTATCGTTCTGTCCTTGCTCATGATGGTGACAGCAGCAGCAGCGATCTGGTTGAGGATGTCGATGCCAGTGTCGAGGTCTTGCTGCTGCTGCTGGCACGACGAGAGGGCTTCAGCAGAGAGAGAGTTCGTGTCGTGTCGCCCTCCTCCTCCTGCTGCTGCTGCGTTGCAGGAGCGCAGGCCGCAGTGGGGTCACAGCGCGGTCCGTGGTGCGGGTGGCATGGCCACAGTCCGACTGCTGTGTGGCTCGTCTTTAATGTGTCTCTATGGGTCTCTATGGATCTCTATGGGTCTCTATGGGTCTCTATGGGTTTACTTTATGTCCCATAGTTTTGGTTGCATGTGCACAGTCGCACTGCTGCGGCAGTGTGTTCGATGTTTTATTAGTGACGTTCTGGTGGATCTGCTGGGCAGTTGGAGGCAGTCGCCCTCCAGCAACAACGGAGGGCAGAGGAGCGACGCTCACAACAACGAGCGGAGCGCGGATAAAATGAGGCAAGTTGACACAGTGTGGGGGGGGGGTACATCTGGTGCATCTACCAGTCATCTCAGTCAGCCAACCCATGGCACCTGGGTCTGTCCCTAGACCTCCTCCTGTCAGCGAGCCTTCGACACTTCACGTGGCCTCAAAGTGCACCTGGCCTGGCACAGGCGCTGTGGTGACGTCACCGCCACTTAGTGGCGAATGGCGGCTATTGCTATTGGTATTGGTGGGTGAGTGAGTGGATGGATGGTTACACCAGGGTGAGTGGGTGAGTGAGTGAGTGAGTGTATGGATGGTTACACCAGTGGTGAGTGAGTGCGTGAGTTGGTAGGTGAGTGAGTGGGTGAGTTGGTGGGCGAGTGAGTGGATGGTTACACCAGGGTGAGTGGGTGAGTGAGTGAGTGAGTGGATGGATGATTACACCAGTGGTGAGTGAGTGCGTGAGTTGTTAGGTGAGTGGGTGAGTTGGTGGGCGAGTGAGTGGATGGTTACACCAGGGTGAGTGGGTGAGTGAGTGGATGGATGGTTACACCAGTGGTGAGTGGGTGACTGAGTGGATGGTTCTACCAGTAGTGAGTGAGTGAGTGCGTGAGTTGGTGGGTGAGTGAGTGAGTGAGTGGATGGTTACACCAGGGTGAGTGGGTGAGTGAGTGAGTGAGTGGATGGTTACACCAGGGTGAGTGGGTGAGTGAGTGAGTGAGTGGATGGTTACACCAGGGTGAGTGGGTGAGTGAGTGAGTGGATGGATCTACCAGTGGTGAGTGCGTGAGTTGGTGGGTGAGTAAGTGAGTGGATGGTTACACCAGGGTGAGTGGGTGAGTGAGTGAGTGGATGGTTACACCAGGGTGAGTGGGTGAGTGAGTGGATGGTGACACCAGTGGTGAGTGGATGAGTGAGTGGATGGATCTACCAGTGGTGAGTGCGTGAGTTGGTGGGTGAGTAAGTGAGTGGATGGTTACACCAGGGTGAGTGGGTGAGTGAGTGAGTGGATGGTTACACCAGGGTGAGTGGGTGAGTGAGTGAGTGGATGGTTACACCAGGGTGAGTGGGTGAGTGAGTGGATGGTGACACCAGTGGTGAGTGGGTGAGTGAGTGGATGGATCTACCAGTGGTGAGTGCGTGAGTTGGTGGGTGAGTAAGTGAGTGGATGGTTACACCAGGGTGAGTGGGTGAGTGAGTGAGTGGATGGTTACACCAGGGTGAGTGGGTGAGTGAGTGGATGGTGACACCAGTGGTGAGTGGGTGAGTGAGTGGATGGATCTACCAGTGGTGAGTGCGTGAGTTGGTGGGTGAGTAAGTGAGTGGATGGTTACACCAGGGTGAGTGGGTGAGTGAGTGAGTGAGTGGATGGATCTACCAGTGTCTTCAAGGAGGAGGAGTGAGGAGGTTGTTAAGGATGAGGAGGTGTGCGCTGATGTCGATGATGATGTTGTGGGTCTCGAATGAGGAGGTGTTTGTGAGTCGGCACGTCCGCGTTGTTCCGCTGTTCCCGCAGCAGCAGCATTCGCGTAGCTCATCCGGGTCCTGGTGAGATCCCAGGATGGTGACAGCAGCAGCAGCATCACGATCGCAGAAGGGAGAGAGGAGGGGGGTCGAGACTGCAATCATTTATTAAATTATTTAAGAAGCCACACCGAGTGGGGGGTTCGCGCCGCGCGTGCCTTTCACCCCCCTCCTCCTCCCTCCTCCTCCCATTGTTGCGGCGTTCTCTGAGTCGTCCATTGTCCTCCTCTCAATCCGCAGCGTTTCTCTTGCTCGCCACAAAGGATCGCGAGTGTGGGGGGCGGGGTTGGGGGGGCGGTGAGGGGGGGGCTGCGTGGGGGGAGGGGGCGTCGGTCAAGCGTCAGTGTTTAGAGAGCCCCCCTGAGAAGCTTGACACGGCAATGATTTTGGATCGATGAGACGCGCGCAGGGCGAGTGTGTGGGAGTGTTCACGCGTGTGTGTGTAGCCTATACGGGGGACCTTTGTCTTTGTGTGTAGAGGAGCGGTGGGGCAGCGGTTAGCGCACTGCACTGCAGGCTCGGCGAGCCGAGTTCGATTCCTGCTCACGGCCACCAACACTTGCCACGATTATTTCCATCGACCATGGGCTATGTCTAGGTCGGCTCAGCCTCAAATGGTTACCTGGTTCGGTGGGTAAGCATCGTCACTCGGGAGACGCTGGCCACCCACCCCCTCGAGTGCCGTGCGGTCCTTCATAGCCACTCGCAAACAACACTTACCCCTGACGTCTGTAGAGACTATACGGGAGGGGGGGTCTTTTGTCTTTGTTTTGTGACATGGAAATAATTGGATCGATACAATGCTCGAAGGGCGAGTGCGTGTGTGTACGTGTGCGTGTGCTATGACACGTGGGGGGAGCGGTGGCGCAGTGGTTAGCGAACTGCGCTACGAACCTTGGCAGGCCCGATATCGGATCCCGCTCACGACCAATATCGGTGGCGAATATTTAAACCGCTCTTGGATCTCCCCGAAGTGAACTCTGAGTAACCGGTGCGGTGTGTAAACATCACCACTGGGGAGACAAAGGCGGCCGGGCGTGATGTTGGCCACCCACCCCCTCGTGTGCCGTGCCAGCTTTCATATAGGCGCTGCTTCTGGATAACAGCACTTGTCCCAACAGCCTGTGTAGGCTATACGGGGGATCTTTGTATATATATGTGTGTGTGAAGGTGTATGTTTGTGTGTGTGTGTAATGTACCGCAGAATGAACCAAACGTACGCCTACATTTAAAAACCGCAGTTTCCCTTTGCGATCTTGCCGCTGCTGCGTTGTGCTATGGTGAGACTCGTCTCCGGCATAGGAATGTGGAATTCTCACCACTGGCTCAGGCCTGTGATTGGGGGGTTCGCACCGATGCATCAATGCTCATTTGAGCCGGGGCACCTATTGTATTATCATGATGTTAATGTTCGTACTATTTGATCATTATATTGATTACTGTATTTTAACACGTTGCTGTCATTATTTGAACGAGTCAGCGATTACACAACCCTATCTCAGTCTCACAAATAACCTTCCGCGAGTGTGTGAACGTGAGTGGTTACCAGAGCATTGTGATGCCGGCGCTGGTGAAGCAGCAACACATCGTCACGTGTTGTACCTTCATTTAGTTACTTGGCTGAGTCGGGTTGAGGACGGTGTACTACACGCATTCGCGATCTGACCCAAGCAATATGTATGATGAATTAATTTGTGCATTATGAATGTGTGTGTGTATAGGGGAGTGGTAGTGTAGCGGTTAGTGCACTGCGCTACGAACCGGACGACCCGAAAATAATTCCCGCTCACGACCAACACCAAGTGACGATTATCTGAAGCGGTCCTGTGCCTCCCCTAGATAGACTCAGCCTCAAATGAGTACCTGGTGCAGTGTGTAAACATCGCCACTGGTGCGACAAAGGCGGTCGGGCGTGGTGCTGGCCACCCACTCCCTCGTGTGCCGTTCCGGTTTTCATAGGTGTTACTCGCTAACAGAACTTGCCCCAACAGTCGGTTGAGGCTATACGGGGGATCTTTGTCTTCGTGTATATATATAGTTTTCCACACGCTCATATATACACAGCGGTCGTGAGGAGCGGTGGCGCCGCGGTTAGCACGCTGCGTGACGAACCCGGCGACCCGATGTTCGACTCCCGCTCGCGGCCAAACACCAGTGACGATTATCTAAACCGGTCCCGGGCCTCCCCTAGGTCGACTCAGCTTCAAATGAGTACCTGGTGCGCTGGATAAGCATCCCCCCTAGGGAGACAAAGGCGGCCGGGCGTGGTGCTGGCCACCCACACCCTCGTGTGCCGTGTCGGCCTTCATAGGTGCTCGCTAACAGCACTTGCCCCTACAGTCTGTTATGGCTATACGGGGGATCTTTGTATTTATTTTGTGACGTGGAAATGATTGGATCGATACAATGCGCGAAGGGCAAGTGCGTGTGGACGTGCGCGTGTGTCCGCTCAAATGAATGCCTGGTGCGCTGTGTGAAGACATCGCCGATGGGGAGACAAAGGCGGCCGAGCGTGGTCCTTCCCCCCCCCCCTCCGCTGCTCATGTGCTACAGTGCTGCTACTCGCTAACAGCACTTGCCCCAACAGTCTGTTGAGGCTATACGGGGGATCTTTGCCTTTTTTGTATGGTCGTTAAAATCGGGGGGGGGGGGGTTATTAATTATTTCAGTAACCGCATTACAAAAAAACTCTCCGTCAAAACCGGTTACTGGTTTCCCGCACACAAAGCTGCAATGTCCAGCGATCAGCAACATCAACAACGACGTCGCAGCAGCAGTAGCAGCAGTAGTAGTGGCAGCAGTAGCAGCAGTAGTAGCAGTAGCAGCAGTAGCAGCAGTAGTAGTGACAGTAGTAGCAGCAGTAGTAGTAGCAGTAGCAGCAGTAGCAGCAGTAGTAGTAGCAGCAGTAGTATCATCATGGTCTTCACCTACAGATACGGTTGTGAGTGACGGTCAACAGCGCTCCGGAGGTCGGCAAAATTCGTTTCGATCTCCCGGCTCGGCAGTGAAAACTACGGCGCGAGATACAAGCACCGGGTACGCCCCCCCCCACCACCACCACGGCCTCCTCCAAGACGTATGCGCAGTGTGGAAGAGTAGGCCTAAAGCAGCACCGTAGAGTTCCAGGCCCCGGTGACTTGGGCCGCCGTGCGGTTTGTTAATCGGTGCATTCATGACTCACATCCCGCTGCGATCGGCAATCTATTCTGAAAACGGTTCGCGGTTTTTAGCGGTTACCGGTTACCAAACCATTGCAATGAATGTTTCGGCTCGTATATGCTGTGCACGCACACTCGATTATTTTTTTGCGCGTATAGACCACAACGCGCGCGTGCGTGTTCACACAAATACAAAGATACCCACACCCCGTGTAGCCTCCACAGACTGTTGGGGCGAGTGCTGTTAGCGAGTAGCAGCACCGATGAAGGCCGGGCACGGGCACGGGAGGTGAGTGGGTGGCCAGCACCGCGCCCCGTCGCTTTTGTCTGCCCAGTGGCGGTGTTTTGCGCTCATTTGAGGTTGAGTCGACCTAGGGGTTGGCCCAGGATCGGTTCGGATATAATCGTCACTGGTGTTGGTCGTGAGCGGCAATCGAACTCGGGTCTCCGGCCTTGTAGCGCAGCGCGCTAACCGCTACGCGTACCGCTGCACACGCACGTGTGCAGGATCTGTCCACGCGCATTGATTCCCCGTTCTCTCAGCGTGTCTCCTTTGTCTCCAAACGTTCGCCGCGTCTCCCCTTTGTCTCCCGACGTCTCCCCGCGTATCTGCAGAGCTCCTCGCGCGGCGCCTTCCCTCGACTCCCCCCGCGTCTCCCCGCCTGCCCCCGCGTCTCCCCGCGTCTCCCCGTGTCTCCCCGTGTCTCTCGCATGCCTCCCGTTGCCCGTGTCACTCTGCCTCCTCCCCGCGTGTCCCCATGTCTCCCCTGTGTCTTCGACGCGACTGCCCCCCGTGTCTCCCCGTGTCTCCCTGTTGTCTTCCACGTGGTTTTCCCTGTCTCCCTTTGTCTGCCCGTGCCATCAGGATGCGGGTCACGAGGCAGACGGCAGGGAAAGGCGCTGATGTGAATCCTTAAAATGAGAAAAAATGCCACTCCCCCGCTCTCCCCCCTTCCCCCCCTCCCCCCTCCACCCCCTCCTCCTTCCCCCGTGCAGGTGAATGCGTTACGTAACGTAAGCGAGGTCGGAGATGTCCCACCGATGACTTTGCAGCGCTGAGTGTGAGCGTGTGTTTATGCGATACGGGGGATCTTTGTCTTCGTCTATGGAGGCGTCTGTGTGTGTGCGTGTCCGCGTGTGCGGAGCGGTGATGTGGTGGTTAGCGCGCTGCGCTGCGAACCCGGCCACCCGAGTTCGATTCCCGCTCAAGGCCAACACCAGCGACGATTATGTGAACCCGTCCTGAGCCTCCCCTAGGTCGACTCAGCCTCGAATGAGTACCCGGTGCGGTGTGTAAACATCGTCAGTGGGGAAACGAAGGCGGCCTGGCGTGGTTATAGCCACCCAGCCCCTCGTGTGTCGTGCCGGCCTTGCTCGCGAACAGCACTTGTCCCAACAGTCCGTTAAGGTTATACGGGGGATAGTTGTCTTTGTGTATGTAAATCTTATGTGGCTCAATGCATGTGTGTGTGTTGATATATGGGCCGTTATAGGTGCTTGTGAAAATCTCTTGCCTCAACAGTCTGTTTAATGCTATACGGGGGTCTTTGTCTTTTTTTGTTCATATGAGAAACGGTGACGCAGTGGTTATCGCCTATGTGCTACAAACTCGGCGGCTTGAGTTCACATCCCGGCAAGGGGCTCACAGCCGTGGGGGAGGATCCCCTAAGTCGACTCAAACTTAACTGACTAACTGGTGCAATGTGTACATCATATTAAAGACGCCACAGGAGGTCGTGGGTTCTATCCCAACCATGACACCCGTATATTTGGAGTTTGCTTGTGGTTGTGTAGATTTTTCTCCGCGTCTTCCGATTTCCCCCCCACATTTAAAATCAACACGCGTTTAGTGTATTTGACTGCTGTACAATTTCCAAGTGATGATCAGTTAGTTCGTCGAGATATCTTTTGTGATAGCTCGGTCGCGTCTGGCTATACACATGTGCTCGCAAACAGTACTCGCCCCAAAAGTCTACATACGGAGATTTAAAAAAATATCTGTGCGGGTGTCCATCTTCGGTGCGTGCGTGTGACAGTGTTTGCACTTTAAACTCAATGCAAAAGCAGCAACAGCAGCAAAGGCAGCCGTAGAATTATCAGCAGGAGCAAGGATGAGCACGAATTGAAACTGCAATAGTAGCATCAGCAATAGTATCAGCAGCAGTAACAGCAGCAGTAGCGGTATGGGCCGTACTCAGAATCTCAGAGGTATGTGGACAAAGACAAAGATCCCCCGTATAGCCTTCAACATACTTTAGGGGCAAGTGCTGTTAGCGAGCACCTATGAAGGCCGGCAAGGCGCACGAACGGGATGGGTGGCCAGAACCACCATGCCCGGCCGGCCGCCTTTGTCTCCCCAGTGGTGATGTTCACACACCGCACCAGGCACTCGTTTGAAGCTGAGTCCACCTAGGGGAGGCCCAGGACGGGTTCAGAATTTTCGTCACCGATGTTGGCCGTGAGCGTGTTCGCAGGGCAGTGCGCTCACCGATGCGCCACCGCTCCCCATATCTGGACAAACACAGGCACCCGCATGCGCACACACACGCGCACGTATGCACACAAAGACACGCGCACACACAAAGACAGATATCCCCCGTATAGCCTGTAACAGACTGTTGGGGCAAGTACTGTTAGTGAGCACCTATGAAACCCGGCACGGCACGCGAGGGGGTGGGTGGTAAACACCACGCTCGGCCGCCTTTGTCTCCCCCGTGGTGATGTTCACACACCACACCAGGTCCTCATTTGAGGCTGAGTCGACACACACACGCACGTACACGTGAGCGCGCACAGACACACGCGCACACACGCACGCACAGACACACGCGCACACACACGCGCACAGACACACGCGCACAGACACACGCGCACACACACATGCACAGACACACGCGCACACACGCACGCACAGACACACACACGCGCACACACACGCGCACACACACACGCACGTACACGTGTGCGCGCACAGACACACGCGCACAGACACACGCGCACACACACGCGCACACACACGCGCACACACACACGCACACACGCACGCACAGACACACACACACGCGCGCGCGTTCCGGTCAAATCGCACAAGGCGTTCGTTTCAGCTACGAGAATCAAGGAGGTGGGGGTGGATGGAGGGCTGAGATGGGGGTTGGGGAGGGGTTGGTGTGTGTGGAGGGGTGGTATTGAGACTAAAGCTGAGGCCGCGGGAGTCATGTTCCACACGGGGGGGGGGGGGGGGGTGGCAGGAAGAGTAGAGACATGGCAGGAGATGAGGGTGGCGATGATTGTTGTTGTTGTACCGAGGGGGTTTGTCTCTTCCATTTCTCTCCTCTCTCCCCATCTCCAAATATCTTCTCTTGCTGTTCTCTTCCTCCCCCCTCCCTCCCTTGTTCAATTCCTCTCTCTCTTTCTCTCATCTCTCTCCTCTTCTCCCCCACTCTCTCCCCCACACTCTCTCCCCCACACTCTCTCCCCCACCCCCATGCCCCCCCCCGCCTCCAACAATCCCGCTCCCTCTCATCTCTCTCGCTCGCTCTCCCCCGCATCCCCGTGACACGCGCCACGCACGACTCAATCAAAATTAACAGCGGGGGTGCGGGGGAGAGGGAGACGGGGGGGGGGGATGATGGGGGGTGGGTGGGGGGTGGCGTGGACTGCGCGTTTGATAAAAACTCTCCCTCATTGTCAACTCGGCTTCTCTCGCTGCTGGTTGCACGTGTAACCCCCCCTCCCCACCACACGCGCACAGATAAAGACAAAGATCCCCCCCCCCATCCCTATATAGGCTTTAATAGACTGTTACGGAAAGTGCTGTCAGCGAGTCGCACCTGCGAAGGCCGGCACGGTACGACACACAAAGGGGTGGGTGGCCACCACCACCAACGCCCCCCGGCCGCCTTTGTCTCCCCAGTGGTGATGTTTACACACGCCACAGAAAATACTCATTTGAGGCTGAGTCGACCTAGGGGAGTCCTAAGGGCCCGTTCAGATCATCGTCACCGGTGTTGGCCGTGAGCGGGAATCGAACTCGTAGCGCGAACAGCTCCCCACACACACACACAGACACACACACAGACACACACACACACGGACACACACACACACACAGACACGCAGACTCACACACACACACACAGACACGCACACACACACAGACACACACACGCAGACTCACACACACACACACAGACACACACACACACAGACACACACACAGACACACACACACAGGGACACACACAGACACACACACACACACACGCAGACACACACACAGACACACACACAGACACGCACACAGACACACACACACACAGACACACACACACAGACACACACACACAGACACGCAGACACACACACACAGACACACACACACAGACACACACACACACAGACACACACACACACACACAGACACACACACACAGACACGCACACACACACAGACACGCACACACACACAGACACGCACACACACATAGACACACACACACAGACACACACACACAGACACACACACAGACACACACACACACAGACACACACACAGACACACACACAGACACAGACACGCAGACTCACACAACAGACAAAGATCCCCCGTATAGCCTTCACAATCTATTTGAGCAAGTGCTGTTCGCGAGCACCTATTAAGGCTCGCTCGGCACTCGAGAAGGAGAGGGGAGGGGGCGGGTGGGGGATTTGAAAACCCCCGCCCGGCCGTCTTTGTCTTTAATTTCCCGAGCGCTCACGCTGACACGCCGCGCCAGGTACTCATTTTAAAGGCTGAGTCGACCTAGGGGAAGTCCATGACCCGTCCAGATATCTCTCATGTTTGTTATCCAAGGGTCGAGACCAGACTTCCGAATCGCTGGGATGGTGACGCGAATAAACACACGTACCCACACGTACCCACACGTACCACGAATAAACATACGTACCCACACGTACCCATTCGTACCCACACATACCACGATTATACCCACGTACCCACACGTACCACGAATAAACACACGTACCCACACGTACCCACACATACCACGAATAAACACACGTACCCACACGTACCCATTCGTGCCCACACATACCACGATTATACCCACGTACCCACACGTACCACGAATAAACACACGTACCCACACGTACCACGAACATACACACGTGCCCACAAGGACGAAGATCACCCGTACAGCCGCATAGCACCCTGGGTCTGTGGGGGGCAAGTGCTGTTCGCGAGCCCCTGTCCATTCTGGCACAGCGCGCGAACGCACCGCTGACGGATCCGCATTTGTGACGAAGTGGACCTCGGGGTTGCCCGACACCGGATCAGACACCACTCGCCACTGATGTTCGCCGTGACCGCAAAACGAACTCGGGTCGCCCTTTCCACGGCACATTGCACGACCGGACTGCGCTGTAGACACGGGCAAGGCAAAGGTCCCCTCGGTAGCCTCCAGAACCAGTTGGGTCAAGTGCTGTGAGCGCGCCCCATTCAGGTCGGAGCGGCGTTACCAATCTACAACCCGCCCGCGTTTGTATCCCCGGTGTTGATGTTTGCAACAATGCATCAGACACTACGTATATCGAAGACTGAATTGGGATAGCTACACACACACACAGATGTATTCTGTCCGTGTGTAGCTAAACCCCCGTGTATATTTGGGGAAATCGAGCGGTCTGTGTTGATTGTTCCTTTAAAACGAGACGAACGCTAGCCCGGCATAGACACAAATACACACACACACGCATACACATCCCACTCATGTTCACCCATACCCATACACAGACACAAATACACACACACATACACATCCCACTCACGTTCACTCTTACACAGAGACACAAATACACACACACGCATACACATCCCACTCACGTTCACTCTTACACAGAGACACAAATACACACACATACACATCTCACTCGTGTTCACTCTTACACACACACACGCACCATAAAACATACACACACACGGATACACACGGATACACACACATACACATACACATCCCACTCGTGTTCACTCTTACACACACACACGCACCATAAAACATACACACACACGGATACACACGGATACACACACATACACATACACATCCCACTCGTGTTCACTCTTACACACACACACACGCACCATAAAACATACACGCACGAGCAGATATACATACACAGATACAGTACACACGACCCAGACACATGCGCCCATGAACACGCGACCACACACTACACACACACATATATATACAGTGCTATATAAGCAAACACAAAGGCAAAGATCCCCCGTATAGCCGTTAAACAGACTTGGGGCAAGTGCTCTCAACGAGCACCTCACGAATGTCCGGCACGACACACACGAGGGGGTGGGCGGTCAAACACACCACGCCCGGCCGCCTTTGTCTCCCAAAGTCTGATGATTATACGCCCGCAGCAGGCACTCATTTAAGGCTGAGTCGACCTTAGAGAAGGATCAGAACACGTTCTTAATATTCGTCGTGACTGGCTGTTGGTCGTGAGCGTGGAATCGAACCATCGAACCATCGACCTGGGGCGCCGTGTCCGGAGCGCGCTAACCACTGCGCCACCGCTCCACGTGCACGTGATTCCATGCTGCAAAGACAACACAAAGATACCCCGTATAGCCTTAACAGACTGTAAGGACAAGTGCTGTTAGCAGGTACCTATAAAGGCCGGCACGGCACACGAGGGGGTGGTTGGCCTCCCTAGTGGTACTCATTTGAGGCTGAGTCGACCCAGGTGAGGCCCAGGACCGGTCTAAACCATCGTCACTGGTGTTGGCCGTGAGTCGAACCCGGGTCGCCAGGTCCATAGCACAGCTCGTTAACTGCTACGCTACCGCTCCCCACACACACAAATGTCGTAACTATATCATGTATCACAATTTTCATCTTCACTAATAACTTCATCTCTACGGTGAGTTGAGTCGCACAGCTATGTACCCGATATTAACCATAATCATCATCATCAGCTATATCAGCATCTTCACCTACAGCTGCATCAGTGGCATCGTCACCTATAGCGGCATCAGTAGCAGCTGTAGCAGCAGCCTCGACTACCATGAACCCATCACACTCTTCGATAGCAACACTGTGTGCATGTGTGTGTGGCCATAAGACTAATACTATATAATATACGACGTTTCGGGTGATGGCTCTTCGCCATCGCACTAAATGTATAACGGTAAATATAGCAGCGTGTCAACACAGCGATAGCATTAGCAACAGAAGCAAAAGCAGTGGCATCAGCAATGGCATCAGCAGCATCATCAGCAGCATACTCGTTGTCGCGTCTTCATCATCACCATCATCAGCAGCAGCAGCAGCAGCCATGGTCAATCCACTGCGGGATGAAAGTCTTATTCTCCCCGAGGCCGCCGCCATTCCTCTCACGATCCCAGCTGCGACTTTCACCATGGCCACATCATCGTAAGCCGTACAATGCAGTGCAATAATCGAAGCTTGTATCATCAATGTGCATACGATTATTGAGTTATTGATATCGTCACTTGTTCCGTAAGACACGAGCACTAATGAACTATTTTGCCATTACGATAATGCGTTTCTATTTTCATTTGAGATGATTACGCGATCGATCGATCGAGGAGATGTGTGCATGGATGTAGAACTTCTTTCGCACCGTACGTATCCAACCGCGCTAACGCCACGGCGGAGCGTTGGGAATATTTTAATCCAGCAGTAGATAACGATCATGGCGGTCATGCTTACACACACCTATGTAAAATAAATATACACAGATAAATGATGTCAGATATATATACAGACACACACACACAGGGGGATTGACCATACAAATGCCATGATCGACACGGCGTAGGGAGGCCTTCATCTAGCAGTAGATCGACCAAGGCTTCGTGTTATTATCGCTCAGCCACGGCCGCAGTAACGGAGCTGCGTCGAACATCACTGCCGGGTTCGAGGCGTCCCTCATTATGATTCAGACTACATCTGGCGAATACTTCTGCTGCTGTTACTGATGCTGCTGCTGTTACTCATGCTGCTGCAGCTATTGTTGCTACTGCAGCTATTGTTGCTGCTGCTGCTGTTACTGCTGCTGCTGCTGTTACTGCTGCTGCTGCAGCTATTGTTGCTGCTGCAGCTATTGTTGCTACTGCAGCTATTGTTGCTGCTGTTGCTGCTGCTACTGCTGTTACTCATGCTGCTGCAGCTATTGTTGCTGCTGCAGCTATTGTTGCTGCTGCTGCTGTTACTGCTGCTGCTGCTGTTACTCATGCTGCTGCAGCTATTGTTGCTGCTGCAGCTATTGTTGTTGCTGCTGTTGCTACTGCTGATGTTACTGTTGCTGCTTATGCTACTGGTGCTACTGTTATTCATGCTGCTGCAGCTATTGTTGCTGCTGTTGCTACTGCTGCTGTTGCTACTGCTGCTGCTACTGTTGCTGCTTATGCTACTGGTGCTACTGTTACTCATGCTGCTGCAGCTATTGTTGCTGCTACTGTTACTGTTGATGCTGTTGCTGCTTATGCTACTGGTGCTACTGTTACTCATGCTGCTGCAGCTATTGTTGCTGCTACTGTTACTGTTGATGCTGTTGCTGCTTATGCTACTGGTGCTACTGCTTCGGCTATTGTTGCTGCTGCTATTGTTGCTACTGCTATTGCTACTGTTGCTGCAGCTATTGTTGCTGCTGCTACAGCTGTTGCTACTGCTGATGTTGCTGCTGTTGCTGCAGCTTTTGTTGCTGCTACTGCTGCTACTGCTGCTGATGTTGCTACTGCTGTTGCTGCTGTTGCTGTAGCTATTGTTGCTACATACACACACATACACACACACATACACACATACAGACACATACAGCCACATACACACATACATACACACACACATACACACACATACAGACACATACAGCCACACACACATACACACACATACACACACACATACATACAGACACATACAGACACATACAGCCACACACACATACACACACATACACACACACATACACACACATACAGACACATTCAGCCACATACACACATACATACACACACACATACAGACACATACAGCCACATACACACATACATACACACACACATACAGACACATACAGCCACACACACACATACACACACATACAGACAGACACATACAGCCACATACACACATACACACACACATACACACACACATACACACACACATACACACACATACAGCCACATACACATACACACACATACACACACACATACATACACACACACATACACACACATACAGACACACACATACATACACACATACATACACACACACATACACACACATACACACACATACACACACACACACATACACACACACATACACACACATACAGCCACATACACACATACATACACACACACATACAGACACATACAGCCACATACACACACACCTTACACACACACATACAGACACATACAGCCACATACAGCCACATACACACACACCTTACACACACACATACAGACACATACAGCCACATACACACATACATACACACACACATACAGACACATACAGCCACATACACACACACATACACACACACATACAGACACATACAGCCACATACACACATACATACACACACATACACACACATACAGCCACATACACACATACACACACACATACACACACACACATACAGACACATACAGCCACATACACACACACATACACACATACACACATACACACACACATACCCCTCCATTGTCGTGCCGACTCCCCAATCCGCCTTCAGTTCATTGTCCTTGGCATCGATTCTCTGCTGATGTTTTGTTTTGTTCCAGCCAAAGGATGTATGTGCTACTAAACGAGGGGCATCGTCCGAAACGTCGCCTATATATTATCGTAGATAAGATCAACACACACATACACAATATCAACACACACATACACACAATATCAAGATACATGTGAATACACAGATCCCCCGTATAGCCTTGAATAGACTGTAGGGGCAAGTGCTGTTCGCGAGCGCCTATGAAGGCTGACAAGGCACGCGGCGGGTGGGTGGCGGACACCACGCCCGGCCGCCTTTGTCTCTCCAGTGGCGATGCTTACACACCACATCAGGTACTCATTTGATGCTGAGTCGACCTAGGCGAGGTCCTGGACCGGTTCAATGGTGTTGGCCATGAGCAGGAATCGAGCTCGGGTCGCTGTGCACTAACCGTTGCACTACAAGGTACATACACAAACACCTATACAAGTCTTAACATACATACACACAACAATCCACAATATAAATATACATATGCACTCAAAATATAAATATATATAAACACCTTAACACCATAATCAGTATACACACACACACCTCTACACAATATCAACATACTTACACATCTTACACAATCAAATCATACGCATATACCTATTCACAATGCCCATATACACACACACGTACACGCAATCCCAACATGCATACACGCGTATACACAATACCAGCAGACACACATCTACACACAATAGGAACACGTACACATATACACACACGAATGTGTGTATGTTGAATGTATGTGTGGAAACTTAGCTCGCATCGTACGTAGCCAACGTGCTAATCGGCGTTGCGGGAGAAGGACAACAAACGAAACACAAGGAGCTGTTCTAAAAGAACGAGTTCGTCAATCGAGATTATTTATTAAAAGCGCGTAAGCTCCAGTGGTGTCCTAACATCGGAAGGAACAGTGTTCCAGACGGCCACGGAATCGCATCTGAAAGCGCACGATGCAATGCACGTCTACACAAAATGAACACACATACACATATATACAATATCAACACACATATATACAATATCAACACACACGCGCGTCTATACACAAATCAACACGTACACACCTCTACACAATACCATTGTATGCTGCGACGGGACTGGTCGACGTGCAGCGTGCGGCACACAAAGCCGTGGGTCGGCAAAGCGCCGAGAACTCCTCGCCTCTGCAGTGGCCCCACAGACGCCAGGCGGACAGCAACAAATTGCACTCTCGCGAAAACACACGCGTTTGTCAATGTTACACTGCGGGTGAGTGGGTGAGCGAGCGAGTGAGTGTGTTGTTGTGACCTGCAGTGTGGTGGGTGAGTGAGTTGGTGGGTGAGTGGGCGAGTGAGTGAGTGTGTTGTTGTGACCTGCAGTGTGGTGGGTGAGTGAGTTGGTGGGTGAGTGGGCGAGTGAGTGAGTAAATGTGTTGTTGTGACCTGCATTGTGGTGGGTGAGTGAGTTGGTGGGTGAGTGGGCGAGTGAGTGAGTGAATGTGTTGATGTGACCTGCAGTGTGGTGGGTGAGTGAGTTGGTGGGTGAGTGGGCGAGCGAGTGAGTGAGTGTGTTGTTGTGACCTGCAGTGTGGTGAGTGAATGAGTAAGTTGGTGGGTGAGTGGGCGAGCGAATGAGTGAGTGTTGTTGTGACCTGCAGTGTGGTGGGTGAGTGAGTTGGTGGGTGAGTGTGTGTGCTTGCTGTGAGGGGCGGTGGCGCATTGGTTAGCGCACTGCACTGTGAATCCATCGACCCGAGTTCGATTTTCGTTTACGGCAAACATCGGTGACGAATATCTCAACCGGTCCTCCCCTAGGTCGACTCAACCTCGAATCTGGTGCGGTGTGTAAACATCAAAGGCCACCGGGCGTGGTGCCGTTCCTGCCGTCGTCACAGCACTTGCCCCAACAGTCTGCCCAGGCTATACGGGTAATCTTTGTATATTGTTAATTAAATGGTTGTGCGCTTCATGATTCTGAGAATGCGTCGCCTTGTCAGCAATAAATGGACAAAAGTTAACCTAATTAATTTAAAGTTATTCTTTTTTATGGTTCACTATTTGTGCCATCGGACACACTGTGCGCGTGCATTTACACACAAAGACAGAGATCCCCCGTATAGCCTAAACCGACTATTGGGGCAAGTGCTGTTCGCGAGCACGGCACATGCCCGGTCGCGTTTGTCTCCTCGCTGTTGATGTTTAACGCACCGCACCAGGTACTTTTTTGAAGGCTGAGTCGACCTAGGGGAGGCCCAGGACCGGTTCTGATAATCGTCACCAATGTTGGCCGTGAGCGGGAATCGAACTCGTGTCGCCGGGTTCATAGCGCATAGCACTAACCACTACACCACCTCCTCACACACACACACAGATTAAATGCCTTTATGCACACGCATGTGTGCCCAAAGACAAAGATCCCCCGTATAGCCTTAACCGACTTTTGGGGGCAAGTTCTGTATGTGGCGGGGTCATCTTTCTCTTCCCAATGCTGATGTTTAATACCCACGCCACACCGGCTACTCGTTTAAGGCTGAGTAGACCTACACGCGCCCACACACACGTGCACAATATGGAAGTTGTATGTCTGCCGAATGTTTTATGGTAAACAATTTCAAGTGAGTAAAACCCTAGACATTATTTTTTTCCATCACCAACGTAGTATAACACCATCATATACTGCGTATACTGTATATATATACAAATATAGGGATCCCCCGTATAGCCTTACAGACTGTTGGGGCAAGTGCTGTTAGTGAGCACCTGTAAAGGCCGGCACGGTACACGAGGGGGCGGGTGGCCAGGACCACGCCCGGTCGCCTTTGTCTCCCCAGTGGCGATGTTTACACACCTCACCAGGCACTTATTTTGAGGCTGAGTCGACCTAGGAGAGGCCCAGGACCGGTTCAGATAATCGTTGCTGGTGTTGGCGGTGAGTGGGAATCGAACTCGGGTCGCCGGGTTCGTGGTGCAGCGTAGCGGCAACCGCTACACGACCGCTCGCCACACGCGCACACACACCCACGGTATAGACACCCACATTAGCACGTGTGCCACATGCACACACACACCCGCGGTATAGACACCCATATTAGCACGTGTGCCACACGCACACACACACCCGCGGTATAGACACCCACATTAGCACGTGTGCCACATGCACACACACACCCGCGGTATAGACACCCATATTAGCACGTGTGCCACATGCACACACACACCCGCGGTATAGACACCCATATTAGCACGTGTGCCACACGTACACACACACCCGCCGTATAGACACCCACATTAGCACGTGTGCCACATGCACACACACACCCGCGGTATAGACACCCACATTAGCACGTGTGCCACACGCACACACACACCCGCGGTATAGACACCCATATTAGCACGTGTGCCACACGTACACACACACCCGCGGTATAGACACCCATATTAGCACGTGTGCCACACGTACACACACACCCGCGGTATAGACACCCATATTAGCACGTGTGCCACACGTACACACACACCCGCGGTATAGACACCCACATTAGCACGTGTGCTACACGTACACACACACCCGCGGTATAGACACCCATATTAGCACGTGTGCCACACGCACACACACACCCGCGGTATAGACACCCATATTAGCACGTGTGCCACACGTACACACACACCCGCGGTATAGACACCCATATTAGCACGTGTGCCACACGCACACACACACCCGCGGTATAGACACCCATATTAGCACGTGTGCCACACGCACACACACACCCGCGGTATAGACACCCATATTAGCACGTGTGCCACACGTACACACACACCCGCGGTATAGACACCCATATTAGCACGTGTGCCACACGTACACACACACCCGCGGTATAGACACCCATATTAGCACGTGTGCCACACGTACACACACACCCGCGGTATAGACACCCATATTAGCACGTGTGCCACACGTACACACACACCCGCGGTATAGACACCCATATTAGCACGTGTGCCACATGCACACACACACCCGCGGTATAGACACCCATATTAGCACGTGTGCCACATGCACACACACACCCGCGGTATAGACACCCATATTAGCACGTGTGCCACATGCACACACACACCCGCGGTATAGACACCCATATTAGCACGTGTGCCACATGCACACACACACCCGCGGTATAGACACCCATATTAGCACGTGTGCCACACGTACACACACACCCGCGGTATAGACACCCATATTAGCACGTGTGCCACATGCACACACACACCCGCGGAATAGACACCCATATTAGCACGTGTGCCACATGCACACACACACCCGCGGTATAGACACCCATATTAGCACGTGTGCCACACGCACACACACACCCGCGGTATAGACACCCATATTAGCACGTGTGCCACACGCACACACACACCCGCGGTATAGACACCCATATTAGCACGTGTGCCATAAGTACACACACACCCGCGGTATAGACACCCATATTAGCACGTGTGCCACACGTACACACACACCCGCGGTATAGACACCCATATTAGCACGTGTGCCATAAGTACACACACACCCGCGGTATAGACACCCATATTAGCACGTGTGCCACACGTACACACACACCCGCGGTATAGACACCCATATTAGCACGTGTGCCACACGTACACACACACCCGCGGTATAGACACCCATATTAGCACGTGTGCCATAAGTACACACACACCCGCGGTATAGACACCCATATTAGCACGTGTGCCACACGTACACACACACCCGCGGTATAGACACCCATATTAGCACGTGTGCCACACGTACACACACACCCGCGGTATAGACACCCATATTAGCACGTGTGCCATAAGTACACACACACCCGCGGTATAGACACCCATATTAGCACGTGTGCCACACGCACACACACACCCGCGGTATAGACACCCATATTAGCACGTGTGCCACACGTACACACACACCCGCGGTATAGACACCCATATTAGCACGTGTGCCATAAGTACACACACACCCGCGGTATAGACACCCATATTAGCACGTGTGCCACACGTACACACACACCCGCGGTATAGACACCCATATTAGCACGTGTGCCACACGTACACACACACCCGCGGTATAGACACCCATATTAGCACGTGTGCCATAAGTACACACACACCCGCGGTATAGACACCCATATTAGCACGTGTGCCACACGTACACACACACCCGCGGTATAGACACCCATATTAGCACGTGTGCCACACGTACACACACACCCGCGGTATAGACACCCATATTAGCACGTGTGCCACACGTACACACACACCCGCGGTATAGACACCCATATTAGCACGTGTGCCACACGTACACACACACCCGCGGTATAGACACCCATATTAGCACGTGTGCCACACGTACACACACACCCGCGGTATAGACACCCATATTAGCACGTGTGCCATAAGTACACACACACCCGCGGTATAGACACCCATATTAGCACGTGTGCCACACGTACACACACACCCGCGGTATAGACACCCATATTAGCACGTGTGCCACACGTACACACACACCCGCGGTATAGACACCCATATTAGCACGTGTGCCACACGTACACACACACCCGCGGTATAGACACCCATATTAGCACGTGTGCCACACGTACACACACACCCGCGGTATAGACACCCATATTAGCACGTGTGCCACACGTACACACACACCCGCGGTATAGACACCCATATTAGCACGTGTGCCACACGTACACACACACCCGCGGTATAGAGACCCATATTAGCACGTGTGCCACACGTACACACACACCCGCGGTATAGACACCCATATTAGCACGTGTGCCACACGTACACACACACACCGTCGGTATCGACACCCATATTAGCACGTGTGCCACACGTGCACGCATTAGGAATACTGCTTGACGGAGCCACGGCGTAGCCGTCTGGAGTCACCGCCACGGCTCGCATCAGTGGCAAGTGATATCCGCACCGGTGCTGAGTCCTCCCCTAGGTCGGCTCGGCCTTCAAAGTTTCGTGGTGGGATGTGTCAACATCAGCACTGGAAAGACAAAGGCGGCTGAGCGGCCGAACGTTCGGGCGCTGTTGCGCATTTAAGAGGTGGTCGCTAACAACACCGGTCGTATGTTTGGTGCGTGTATATAATGGGGAGCGGTGGTGTAGTGGTTAGCGCACCGAGCCAGGAACCCCACGATTCGAGTTGTTCCACTCATCAGTGACGAGACATCTGAACCGCTCGTGGGCTTCCCCTAAGTCTACTCAGCCTTAAATTAGCACCTCCCGCGGTGCGTATCAAACACAAGTATTGGGGGGACAGAGGCGGTCGGGCGCGGTGGTGTTCATCGGTTTTCGCTCACAGCGCTTCTCCCAACAGTCCGCTAAAGGCTATCTGGGGGGTCTTTGTCTTTGTATCGTGTACCGCCTCGCACGCGATTCCACGCACGCGTGTCGCGACGGCTTGGCTCAAGCATGCGTGCGTTTGCGACAAAATTAAAACCACTGCGTTCGGCAATTCAATACAGCAATTGTATTAAATATGAGCAAATACTATCATCATCATCAGCAGCAGCATCATCAGCAGCAGCAGCTATGGTCAATCCACTGCTGGATGGAGGCCTCCCCAAGACATCCACCACCCCCAACTCACAGCTGTCATGTCAATCGCCTGCACCACGCGTTCTCTAATCCACGCGTTCGTTATGCTCATAATAACAATAATAATAATTTCATCGTATTTTTATCATCGTATATTCACTAATACTATACCATCGCTATTGTTGTCGTTGGAATCATTACGTACTGAATCACATATTTAATGATACGGATTGAATTAATAGAATGTAATTAAGCAGAATTTTAGTTTTTTTTAAATAATAACGCGTGTCGCGCTCTAACCCAAAAACAACCTTCATCGTGGACAATATTGGTCGCGCAAGCCCACGGGTTCAATGGTGTGTACACGACATGCAAGAGGCTTTGCCATATCGTTACAACGGGAGATAAACATCGCTCTGCTGTGACTCTCACTGTCGTCACCTTCACAAACCAGGAGCCCCGACGGAGAGGGGAGACAGGGGTGCTGTGTGGGACGAGTCAATGTGGTTCGTGGTGGTGGTGGTGGTGTTGATGGTGGTGGTGTTGATGGTGGTGGTGGTGTTAGTCGGGGTCGTAAGACGCAGGGAAGGCGTCGTTCATTCAGGGTGCAGGTTCACGCCATCAGTGGTCAACGGGCCCCTGAGTCGAACCCCAGACTCGCACCCTCACCGTCGCCTTAACCGTAACCCAAATCCCGTCGCGATCACGAGGCCTGCCTCTAACCCTCACCCTTGCCCTGTGACCACCCTAAGCCTTAACTCGCATAACCACCCTGACCTCGGAGGTCATCCCAAAGCCTGACCCTCGTCCATTTAAGCCGAACGCTTAACTCGAATGCAAATTCGTGTTCGCCGCTGCCTCGTTTTAGCCCGACGTTTCGAGCAATGGGCCTTCATTGAGAGTGGAATTGCACTCCGCGTAAACGAACCGTGCAGCGACAGTCGCCGGTGTAGCGACGCACGGGAACAATTCCGTGAGACGGGAGAAGAACTTTAACATCTTCACGTCACGTTTGAGACATTGCCGAAGACGTCCATTCTCCGTAGAAACAGCTGGAGGAACAGTCGTGGCTTTGGGTCGTTGTCCGAAACGTCGACGTGCAACGTGTAATCTTTACAATGTTATTCTAAAATAAAACTAAACACATTCATCAATAACAACGGTCCTCAAAAGAACAGTGTATAGGTTAGGCGACATTTCAGGCAATGGATCTTGTCCAGAGGAGGTTGTTTTAGATTGTCGGTTTTCGTGCAATAGATTTGTTTATGTGCAGTACAAAGCTGGCTGAATCGATGTTTTTCTCAAATTATTAACATTATTATTATTATTTACATTTTGGGTCGAGACCGCAAACCTCTTAAGTATGGGGCGGATTATAAATATTAAATTGGGAACGCGTTTAGAGTTGCAACGCTTTAACGTTGGTGAAAGCATCGATTTAACGTTGAGATTACTCAGAGCTGTATCACTTTAACGTTGACTGTACTCAGAGTTACGTCGCTGTAACGTTGACTGTACTCAGAGTTACGTCGCTTCAACGTTCAGTTTGCTGAGAGCGGCATCGCCCTTGCTGATGGTGAGCGGCGGCCACACGGAGCGAGCGAGAGAGCGGAGAGTGAGAGGCAGGGAGAGGCAGGGTGGTGGTGGATGGGGAGAGAGAGACGGAGAGAGAGAGGCAGGGAGAGAGGCAGGGAGAGAGGGAGGGGGGTGATAGACGGTAAGGGGAGGGGGGTCGGGGTGAGGGGGCGGGGGGGGCCTGACAACTCGTCGGTGTGATGACGTTGCGCAATAACGAGAGGCCTGCGCCCGTCACTTGTGCGCGTGCACCTAGCCTGGCACAAGCGCGGTGGTGGGGTGGTGAGCGTCACGTAGTGGCGTGTGGTGGCTGCCGTTTGCTGTTTTATTTATGCGTGTTACGCTTGTTGTGCGTTAGCAAGTGGGCGGGCGCGGCGCGGGCTAGAGAGGAGATGGAGTGATGTGGTACAGGAGGACGTGGAGCTGAGTGGACTTGCCGATGACTGGTACCAGCGGTGTCAAGATCGGCCTCAGTGGAGGAGGCTCGTCAAGGACGCTACTGGGCAGTTGGAGGCAGTCGCCCTCCAACAACAACGGAGGGCGGAGGAGCGACGCTCACAACAACGAGCGGAGCGCCGGGTGGCTAAAGCACAGCAAGTTGGCACAGTAGGGGGCACAGGTGGTGCATCAGCCAGTCATCTCGGTCATCTCGGTCAGTCGACCCGTGGCACCTGGGTCTGCCCCGTGACCTCCTGTCAGCGGGCGTTCGACACTTCACGTGGCCTCAGGGTGCACATGGCCTGGCACAAGCGTCGTGGTGACGTCACCGCCACTTAGTGGCGAATGGCGGTTGTTGTTGTGTAAGTGTGTGTAAGTGTGTGTGTGTAAGTGTGTGTGTAAGTGTGTGTGTAATTTATATAGTGGGGAGCGGTAGTGTAGCGGTTTCCAGCGCTGCGCTATGAACCTGGCGACCCGGGTTCGATTCCCGCTCACGGCCAACACCCAGTGACGTATATCTGAACCGGTTCTGGGCCTCCCCTAGGTCGACTCAGCCTCAAATGAGTACCTGGTGCGATGTATAAACGTGGCCACTCGGGAGACAAAGGCGGCCAGGCGTGGTGTTGGCCACCCACCCCCTCGTGTGCCGTGCCGGCCTTCATAGGTGCTCGCTAACAGCACTTGTCCCTACAGTCTGTTAAGGCTACACGGGGGATCTTTGTCTTTGTGTGTGCAGTGCCGGCCTTTCACGGGTGCTTCAACAAGCCTGTTAGACATCGCTCGCCCCAACAGTCTGCTGCTGTCGCAGGCCGAGCCGGCCGTACCAGGGGTCGGTTGTTGGGGGGGGGTGGGAGGGGTTCATCCTTCTCGTCCGTGCCGCTTTAATTCACGGTCCCCGTGAAAGGGGACGCGTCGCGTGTGGAGCGACCCCGGTCGTCGCTACATAATGAGAGTGTAGGGCCCTTCCTCTGCCCTGAGTGGAGGGGGGGCGGGGGAGGAGGAGAGGTGCAGGGGTTGGGGGGTGCCGCGCGTAGCTTCACTGGGCCCGCACAATGCGCGGCAGTAAACAGTGGACGAGTGGAGGGCACTCGAGAGAGGAGCTGCCGGGTTCCAAGCGATTCGTGTCATCATCTCCTTTATGCAGCCGAGCAAGAGAGCTCTCCCCACCCCCCGTCACCCCCCCCCCCCCCCCCCCCAATTGAGAGTCATTATCCCTTTGCGCAAAGGAAATCTGGCGACTGGTTACGTCTCACGAAGTAGACACTGACAATGGCACCACCACCACCACCGCCACCACCACCGCCGCCACCGCCACCACCGCCACCACCACCGCCACCACCACCACTACCACCGCCACCACCACCACCACCGCCACCACCACCGCCACCGCCGCCACCACCATCACCACCATCACCACCACCACCACCGCCACCACCATCACCACCATCACCACCGCCACCACCACCACCGCCACCACCACAGCCGTCGACGATGTGAGAGGTGGGGCGGTTTGGGAGAGGCCTTCATCCAGCAGTGGATTTGATGATGGCGTTGCTTGCTGCTACTGCTGCTGGTGCCGATTTGAGTAATGATGATGGCGATGATGAGTAGGGTGACAATGAATGGTGATGACTATGACTGCCTACAGCAGTGGCGTGGGTAGGGCCTTCATCCAGCAGTGGATTTGATGATGATGCCAATTAGCGTGACTATGATGATGAGAACGACGAAGATGATTATGCCTGATTACTACGGTGGCATAAGGACGGCCTTCATCCAGCAGCGGAGAGAACATCGCTGCTGTTGATGATGATGATGAGAGCTCGTTAGGAGTGAAAGTGTAATATTTGAACGTTCGAGATAAGAATAAAAAACAACAATAACACTCAAATATAAATGATATATTATTATAAAGATTATAGATCATTATTAGAGGTTATGAAGCTCACACACAAGATATAGGTTTGCTTTTAATGACCAAATAAATAACGATTCAAATACGATACATATATACTTTTTCGGAGGGCGTTATGCCATGTAATGGGTGTGTGGTAATGCCCTCCACCACCCGACACAAACACATTGTCTTTACACAACCCTGTGAGGACGTCTTATCAACAGCAGTGGTTAAAGGGCAAGCCAACGGGTTCATGTTCGTGGTATTCCCTCTTAATATGCAGCATGTGGAATAATTTATTCGAGTACACCGAGGCAATTCTAAATATATATATATTTTAAATTTTATATCACGGGGCAGGTAGGTGGCATCTGAATTGATTTACATGAAGACGCTTCAGAAATGTAAATTATCATGATTCTTATTTTCCTCGAGGTAAAAAAAAAACCCCGCAATGTTTAGTCTATGTGCGTCTATGTGAGTCTACGGATCGCTGTGTGAGTCTATGGGTGTCTACGTGAGTCAATGGGTATCTGTGTAAGTCTACGGGTCTCTGTGTGAGTCTATGGGTGTCTATGTGAGTCTATGAGTCTGTGTGAGTATATGGGTGTCTATGTGAGTCTATAGGTCTCAGTGTGAGTCTGTTGGGTGTATATATGAGTCTATGAGTCTGTGTTAGTATATGGGTGTCTATGTGAGTCTATAGGTCTTAGTGTGAGTCTGTTGGGTGTGTATGTGAGTCTATGAGTCTGTGTTAGTATATGGGTGTCTATGTGAGTCGATGGGTCTCGGGCTATCACCCATTTGAATCACAGACAGCGGCAGAAACCCGCATTTCAACCCAGAATCATCTCGGCGGTGGTGGCTCAAAAAGCGTCTCTGACACGGCCATTCTGAACCTTCTGTGCCCCCCCCCCCCTCCATCAGCTAATGACAGAGCTGTCCCCCTCCCCCAGCCTCCCTCAATCACCGCAAGGTCGAGGGGTCAGAGTGCTTGGGGTCGCAGAGGGACCCATATGGCACAGGCCCCGTTGCATGCAAATCGAGCGGCAGTGCCTCCTCCCCATCACGATGCCTCCGTCTGTCCCTCGTCGTGTGTCCGTGTGCTGTCTGGCTTAGCGGCGGCTTAGCGGCCTGTCCGTCTGTCTATTAGGCAGACGGCCTGTCTGGGCCTAGCTGGCTTGGCTATCTGTCTGCACGTCTGCCTGACCCGCCCACCACGCCACGGGCTGATTGTGTGTTCATCTGTCTGTCTGTCCATCCGTCTGTCTGGCTAGCTCGTGCGGCTGTCCGTCCCTGCGTATGGTCAGTCTGTTTAGCAAGTCTGTCTGTCTGCCTGTCTCTCTGTCTGTCTGTCTTGATGGCTGGCCGCTCGCCTAACGCCGCCTCACAAACCGGTTGTGTCTGTCTCTCTGTCTATCTGTCTGTTAGTCTGTCAATAGCAAGTCTGTATGTCTGTCTGTCTGTTAGTGTGTCTGTCAATATCAATTCTGTCTGTCTCTCTATCTGTCTGTTAGTGTGTATGCCTGTCTGTCCCTCTGTCTCTCTGTTTGTTATTGTGTCTGTCTGCTCGACACAGCTACACATCTCGACCCCGTCTGTCTGTCTCGATAGCTGGTTTAGAGACTCCTCAGTCTGTGCCTTCGTCTCTCTGTTTGTCTGTCTGCCTGTCTGTCTGCCAGGGTTGCTGACTTAGTCTGTCCACCCGTCGTGTCACCAATACCAGATTGTCCATGCGTTCATTCGTCTGTCTGTTTCTTTGTCTGTCTCTCTGCCTGTCCACCACGCTTGAACCCTCACCGAGGATGGAGATTATAGTCGCGATGATGACTGAGTTTTCACGATTTTAGTGATGGTGATGATGTTGTTATTTGCTTGTGAGAATCCCGAGTAACAATTGATATCTGGTTACTGAAAGAGCCATGTTTGTCGATTATCTTCGTCATCATCATCAATATTATCATCATAATCATTTTTATCATTACGCTAGAAATAGCTTTCTTGATCACGAGCTCCGACTTAATTATCTCTTGACTGTGACAGATGTCGAACCCTGGTGGCTATTGCTTAACGGCACATGATACAAACCTCGTCGGAAGCTTCACTAATCGGATCTTGATTAGCGACCAAGAGATTTGGAGGAGGTGGTTCTGGGTGCGGATGAGGTTGAGAATGAGCATAAGGTTTAGGATGAGGTTGAGATTGAGGATGAGGTTGAGGATGAGGTTGAGGATGAGGTTGAGATTGAGCATGAGGTTGAGGATGAGGATGAGGTTGAGATTGAGGATGAGATTGAGCATGAGGTTGAGCATGAGGTTGAGGATGAGGTTGAGGATGAGGATGAGGTTGAGGATGAAGATGAGGTTGAGGATGAGGTTGAGAATGAGGTTGAGAATGAGGTTGAGGTTGAGGATGAGGTTGAGGATGAGGATGAGGTTGAGAATGAGGTTGAGAATGAGGTTGAGAATGAGGTTGAGATTGAGGATGAAGTTGAGCATGAGGTTGAGGATGAGGTTTAGGATGAGGTTGAGGATGAGGTTTAGGATGAGATTGAGGATGAGATTGAGGATGAGATTGAGCATGAGGATGAGGATGAGATTGAGGTTGAGCATGAGGTTGAGGATGAGGTTTAGGATGAGGTTGAGGATGAGGATGAGGTTTAGGATGAGGTTGAGGATGAGGTTTAGGATGAGATTGAGGTTGAGCATGAGGTTGAGGATGAGGTTTAGGATGAGGTTGAGGATGAGGTTTAGGATGAGGTTGAGGATGAGGATGAGGTTTAGGATGAGGTTGAGGATGAGGTTTAGGATGAGGTTGAGGATGAGGTTTAGGATGAGGTTGAGGATGAGGTTGAGGATGAGGTTTAGGATGAGGTTGAGGATGAGGATGAGGTTGAGGTTGAGGATGAGGATGAGGTTTAGGATGAGGTTGAGCATGAGGTTGAGGATGAGGTTTAGGATGAGGTTGAGGATGAGGTTGAGGATGAGGTTTAGGATGAGGTTGAGGTTTAGGATGAGGTTGAGGATGAGGTTTAGGATGATGTTGAGGATGAGGATGAGGTTGAGGATGAGGTTGAGGATGAGGTTTAGGATGAGGTTGAGGATGAGGATGAGGTTGAGGATGAGGTTTAGGATGAGGTTGAGGTTGAGGATGAGGTTTAGGATGAGGTTGAGCATGAGGTTGAGGTTTAGGATGAGGTTGAGGATGAGGTTTAAGATGAGGTTGAGAATGAGGTTGAGAATGAGGTTGAGGTTGAGGATGAGGTTGAGGATGAGGATGAGGTTTAGGATGAGGTTGAGCATGAGGTTGAGGATGAGGTTTAGGATGAGGTTGAGGATGAGGATGAGGTTTAGGATGAGGTTGAAGATGAGGTTTAGGATGAGGTTGAGCATGAGGTTGAGGATGAGGTTTAGGATGAGGATGAGGTTGAGGATGAGGTTTAGGATGAGGATGAGGTTGAGGATGAGGTTGAGGATGAGGTTGTGGCTGGCCTGGGAGTATGACTGTCCAAGTCACCAGAGGTCACGGAGTGATGGCGACTATTCACAGGGATCTCATGCATCAGCTGCTCTGTGTGCGTGAGTGCGTTTGCATCGGCTGGAGAGGAGCGGTGGCGCAGCGGTTATCGCACTGTGTTACGAACCCGCGGCTACCACCACCACCACTTCAATCATGGCCACTACCACCACTACCACAACCACCACCACAACACTCATGACCACCACTACCACAACAACCACTACTTCAATCATGGCCACCACCACCACAACAACCACCACGACAATCATGACCACCACAACCACCACCACCATCATCAGCAGCGGTGTCGCTGCGTGCCCCCGGCCCCCGGCACTCACCGTGGCCACGCGGCCCTCCGGAACTCATCGATTGGTGGCCCCCGCAGATCTGGCGGGCGGGGGGGAAATAAAACAGAGCCGCGCAGAGCGATAATAAATAAACAAGGACGGGGGGGCTTTGCTTGCGATATGACTAAGCAATGGGGACACACACAGACACACACAGACGCACGCAGACACACAGACACACGCAGACACACACATACACACGTAGACACACAGACACACGCAGGCACACGCAGACACACACATACACACGCAGACACACACAGACAAACACAGACGAACACAGACACACACAGACACACGCAGACAGACACAGACGAACACTGACACACAGACACACACAGACGAACACAGACGAACACAGACACACACAGACACACAGACACACACAGACACACGCAGACACACACAGACACACGCACGCCCGCGTGCGCTCGCCACCATAGCCGTGGACACCGAGCGGTGCGCACGTGACAGCTTCGCCGAAGTGACGCGCACGTGCATCAGTGACGTCACTCTGCGCGAACACGCGGCCGGTCGGTCGGTCGATATAAGATGTGTTTACAGTCGCGCGCGTGCGTGTCCCTTTGCCTTTCGCGCGTGCTCGTTGTGGCGAGTGCGCATGCGCGTGCGTCGATGTGTACACGGCTTCGCCTTAAGGTGCACGTAGCCTGGCACAAGCATCGTGGTGACGTCACCGCCATTTAGTGGCCAATGGCGGTTGCTGTTGCGTCTTCCTGTGTGTTGGGTGTCAATGTTTTTGCGCGTCTTTGTGTAGGTAGTGGTGCGTGCATGTGTCTTTGTGTGTCTTGGTGTGTGTGTGTCTTGTGCGTGTTCATTGTGTGAATGTCAATGCGTGTATCTTTGTATGTGTATGTATTTGTGTAAGTTATTTGTGTGTGTATCCATGTGTGTGTCTTTTTTGTGTTCATTGCGTGTTTGTCAATGTGTGTGTCTTTGTTTATGTTATTTGTGTATATGTGTCAATGTGTGTGTCTTTGTTTATGTGCATTGTGTGTGTGTATCAATTTGTGAGCTAACCACTGAGCCACCGCTCCAGCATGGCAAATGCAGTACAGTTTTCGACTTTAAATCTATCGATATTTTCATCAGCAAATCTATACCACATCCCAAACGCATACTGTTACCCCCAAATATACCGGGCTTCAGACACACATATCCTCGTGTGAATATATAACACACACACACATTTGCGATATACACACGCACGTAATTTGTATTTTAAAAAATACAACAAATAAAGATCCCCCGTATAGCCTTAACAGACTTTTTGGGACAAGTGCTGCCCCTAGGAAGGCCGGCACGGCACACGAACGGGTGGCCGTGCTAACGTCACGCCCGACCGCCTTTGTCTCCCCAGTGGCGATGTTTACACACCGCACCAGGCACTTATTTTGAGGCTGAGTCGACCTAGGGGAGGCCCAGGACCGGTTCAGATCATCGTCACTTTGTGTTGGCCGTGAGCGGGAATCGAACTCGGCTCGTTGTGAATCCCGTCTCGTGTGTACCTCCTAACCCCGCCCCACCCCCACCACCACCCGCTATGATTATTACTCGGCTGCGGATCACGACAGAGGTTGTTAATTAAAGCTCGGGCCGTTTGAAGGCTCGCAGACGACTCATTAATATTCATGCTGCAAAGCTCCATCGATCTCGACTGTGAGACAGAGAGACGGCTTTTTCAGGAATACATGCGCGCTGTGTATATATACACAAACACTGTACTAAATATATGGATGGATGTATGTAGACCGTCTATGGTAGGCGCCGCGGTGGCTCGGAGATGTTAACTACCTCGCCAGGTATGCAGGAGGTCGTGGGTTCGATCCCGACCCTGACGACGCCTGCTGCTGTGTATGTGGAGTCTGCGTGTGTTTATTTCACCCGAGGTCGCGTGCATTTTTCTGCGGGCCCTCCGGGTTTTCCCCTCCGCATTTAGGATCAACATCCCGCGTTTTGAGTGTTTGGCTGCAATAGATTTCCACGAAATAAGCCCACACCTCATCGAGATTTCATTTGTGAGAGCCAGGCGCCTTCTGAAAAAGAGCTGTACAGTTCAGTGGGCCTTACCTGGTAACATAAGAAATACATTTCGATTTAAAGCTTTCGTGACTGCATAGAATGGAAATAATAAAATTATAAAAAATAAAACAATAAAACAATTTTCACGACGTTTCGGCCACAACGTAAGCAGCCGTCCTCAGGTGAGGACCAGGTCTGTCGGGGAGACAGCGTCTCCACCTGAGGACGGCTGCTTGCGTTGTGGCCGAAACGTCGTGAGAATTATTTTATTATGTTTTATTTTTATTATTTTATTATTTCCATCCTACGTGACTTTACCGCAAGAACCAAGAAGAAAAAAGCATAAGAAATAGTTTAGCAGTCGAATAGTTGTAAGTTGGTGCTGCTGCTGCTGCTGCGTTGGCAGTGGTACACAAGCAACGCTTAGCAACAACTCAACACATGGACGACGTTTCAGGCAATTATCCTTGCTCGTAATAGGAAAATACATAGTATGCGACGTTTCGGACATTAACCCTTCTTCTTAGCACACAAATGATCATCGCACAACTATGAAGGGTCATTTGCCGAAACGTTGCCGATGATATGTTGGGCCACGGCATTACTGCCGGATTTGTTGACTTTTTTACGGCAAAAAATATATATATACACAGTGTAGACTAGGATTAATAAAATACTGCGTTCCCTTACCTGTAACCACGTGAATAAAACCGGTAAACTGAAACCGGTTATCAAATCGAAGACATTGGAATCCGATATTTCGTGTCTCGTCCTCGATTTCGGAATTTTCGAGTCCATCAGAAACTCGGCCACACGTCCTAGACCCAAACCGTACCCTCCTGCATATACAGAACAACATACCAATGTATCATTACATGTGTACATACACACATGTAATGTGTACATACACACATGTGATGTGTACATACACACATGTGATGTGTACATACACACATGTAATGTGTACATACACACATGTGATGTGTACATACACACATGTGATGTGTACATACACACATGTAATGTGTACATACACACATGTGCCTATATATGCAGGGTGCTTCAAAATAATGTTAACACTTACATGGGACTATCGTTTTTATTGAGAAAGAACGGATACTACTGCACTGTAACGTCATAATAAATGTAACGTTAATAGCTTCAAAAAGTCAGAGTCTACACTTGTTCGCCATCGTTGTCTACGCGTGCCTGGAATCTTCTCCAGGTGATCCGCAAAGCCCTGGACCCACATTTCTCGTGGCATTGTTGCAAATTCTCGGAAGTGTTCACATTTTCTTGAAGCACCCTGTGTGTGTATATACACACATACCATATTGATTATAAATGTAGTGTAAACAACCTCTTGTCAATTCGCTACTGGATGAAGGCCTGTAAAAACCGCGTCTTTCATGAGATGGGGGGGGGGTGTTTACATACTTTACCACGCTGGTCGGAGCAAAACGAGGCGACGATGTGCGAACGAGAGGCTATTTGAGTGGTCGTGAACATGTGAATCGCGATGAGTGAAAGCCGCATAGCCATGCACCGCGAGAGGAGAGGTTTTTTTTTCCAATCGGTGCGTGAAGCTGCCGAGATGGATTCTGTGGCCGAGGGCGCTAGAGGCTAGAGGAGCCTTCATCCAGCAGTGGATAGAGACAGGGATGGCAATCAGGAGCGTTTTGATTGTCGCCCTAACGTCAGAGCCGTGTGTTGGAGGGGATCGCAACTGCCTTGAACTGTATCTTTATAGGGGAAAACAATCTCACATCTGGCCTCCTCCTCCTCCTCTTCACACCTCTCTTATCATTAATTATGCTCCCCTCACACCCCTCCCCACCTCCTCCTCACGACCCTCCACCTCCTCACACTCATCCTCTCTCCTTCCCTGCATATCCCACACCTCCTCACCCCTAGCAACCTCCTCACCCCTAGCAACCTCCTCACCCCTAGCAACCTCCTCACCCCTAACAACCTCCTCACCCCTGGCAACCTCCTCACCCCTAGCAACCTCCTCACCCCTAGCAACCTCCTCACCGCTAGCAACCTCCTCACCCCTAACAACCTCCTCATCCCTAACAACCTCCTCACCCCTAACAACCTCCTCACCCCTAGCAACCTCCTCACCCCTAACAACCTCCTCATCCCTAGCAACCTCGTCACCCCTAACAACCTCCTCACCCCTAACAACCTCCTCACCCCTAGCAACCTCCTCACCCCTAGCAACCTCCTCACCCCTAACAACCTCCTCATCCCTAGCAACCTCGTCACCCCTAACAACCTCCTCACCCCTAACAACCTCCTCACCCCTAGCAACCTCCTCACCCCTAGCAACCTCGTCACCCCTAACAACCTCCTCACCCCTAGCAACCTCCTCACCCCTAGCAACCTCCTCACCCCTAGCAACCTCCTCACCCCTAACAACCTCCTCACCCCTGGCAACCTCCTCACCCCTAGCAACCTCCTCACCCCTAGCAACCTCCTCACCGCTAGCAACCTCCTCACCCCTAACAACCTCCTCATCCCTAACAACCTCCTCACCCCTAACAACCTCCTCACCCCTAGCAACCTCCTCACCCCTAACAACCTCCTCATCCCTAGCAACCTCGTCACCCCTAACAACCTCCTCACCCCTAACAACCTCCTCACCCCTAGCAACCTCCTCACCCCTAGCAACCTCGTCACCCCTAACAACCTTCTCACCCCTAGCAACCTCCTCATCCCTAACAAACTTCTCACCCCTAGCAACCTCCTCATCCCTAGCAACCTCCTCATCCCTAGCAACTTCCTCACCCCTAGCAACCTCCTCACCCCTAGCAACCTCCTCATCCCTCACCTCCTCACCCCTAGCAACCTCGTCACCCCGAACAACCTTCTCACCCCTAACAACCTCCTCATCCCACACCTCCTCATCCCTAACAACCTCCTCATCTATCCCCACCCCCAACGTTGGTCCTCTCCCCCCCCTCCTCCTCCATAGGAGATCTCTGATTGCGGCAGCTGCTCATTCGGGCGGTTGCCATGGCGCCCCGGGTAGTTGCTAGGCGACGCCGCTATCAGCGCGGCTCAGTCTTCCCGGCAGGGCGCAGTCCGCGTGTCGCTCTCTCCGCTCTATCAATTCCCAGTTATGGATGATTTTTGCAAATTAAGCAGTGGAGAAATGGCCGCTTCCATCTGTTCCCGGGCTGCCCGAGGGCGAAGTAAATGCATTTAAATAAATAAATGCGCGGGGGTTTTTTCGTCTTTTTTTTATTTCCCCGCGTCCCGAGAAATGAATCAGTCGGGGCAGGAGACGGGGAGGAGTGGAGGCTATGGGGGGCAGGGTGGGTGACTGTCTTCCTCATCCTCCTCCCTTGTCTCCAGCGTTGTTGTTGAAATGTACAAGACGCGTGTCTTGAGCTGACGGTGTGAGTGAGAAGCCGCGGGTGTTGGTGTGTCCGCGGGTGCCGGCCATCCCACCCGCTGCTCGCATTGCCGTGCCGGCCTTCATCGGTGCTACCCGCTGACAGCGCTTGCCACAGCAGCCTCTTTTAAGGCTGCACCATCATCACCACTATCACCAACACCATCACCATCATCATCACCACCATCATCACCACCACCACCACCATCACCACCAACACATCATCACCACCACCATCACCACCACTACCACCACCATCATCACCACCACCATCACCACCACCATCACCACCACCACCATCACCACCACCATCACGCGAACTGCGGTGGTCATCCTCGTAGCAGCAGCAGCAGCGGCGGCTTCTGGCTGCTCGACATCGAACAAAGGCGGCGGTCACCGCATCGCGCGGCGCTTTCAGATGCGCTCCTGCGGCCGTCTGGAACGCTCTTCCCACCGATATTAGGAAGCCGCTGGGAGCTATTTCACTTGAACATCATCATCTAGATTGACACACGCATTTCTTTAGAACGGCTTCTTGTTGTTGTGTTGTTTGTCCTTCCCCCGCACCTCCGATTAGCGCGGTTGGCTACGTACGGTGCGAAAGAAGTTCAACACAGACGTCAACAATAGACACGTTAATTGTGCTGCTGATGCTGCTGATGCTTCGTCGACAGTGGCGCACAAGCAAAGACACGACACCATCTCATCGCAACTCGTCAAAACAAACAAAGACGACAAGTGTGCCGCCTTCATAGAAACACGTAATCGACGACGTTTCGGGCAATGACCCTCCTTCACAGCACACAAATGATCGTAACGTATTAATCAATGCCCCCTTCTTCATATCACACACATCGCATGTGCTATCACGAAGGAATGCTGCCCGTAACGTCGCCGATTATATTATTTTCATCTCAAGACCAGAGAGTGTTATTCTTATGACTATTGTTACTGACGAACGTCGTGAGTTGTTGTTGGTGTTATACGTGCACGTACGTGCGCTCGTGAGAGAGTCATTAGCCAGTAACATAATTAAAACGCGACGTAGCGAGGCGTAAGGCGCACGAGCCGGGCCAGCTATGCACGCGTGATTCCTTCCTGCAGCTATTCCTTCTTTCCCCGTCTCTCATGGATCTCCCCCTACCTCATTTCTACCCATCTTCCTTTCTCTCCCGTCTCGGCTGTATCTCCCCTTAACTCCCCCCCCCCATCTCTGTGCTGTGTCTCCCCTTACGCCCCTCCCCCTCTCTCTGTGCTGTATCTCCTCTCTCTTTCTGTGCTGTATCTCCCCCCACCTCTCTCTGTGCTGTATCTCCCCGTTATCTGCCCTCTCTTCTCTCTCCCATTCTTTTTTCCTCCCGGGAGATCGAATCGTGTGCACGTAAATAAATAAATAAACGAGCGCATAAACAATCTCACCGCCCGGCGCACACCTGACTCTTAACAACAGATAACGAATTGCAGCTGAGCTCTCGGGCCGGCTAAATAAAGGTCCTCGGCTGGTTAAATAAAGGCCACTGAATCGAAATGAAAATCACATTGACCTCTTTCTGATTGGCGAGGCCAGTGATGGTCCTAGGAATCCCATTAAGGGTCAGGGGGCGAGGGACCGGGGGTGGGGGGTGGGGCCTGGGGGATTTAGGGGAGGGGCTATTGGGGGCTGAGGGGGGGAGGGGTCAGCCCTAATTACAGGAGGAGGTGGTGGGGGCTGAGAGGGCACAGGACGTGACAGCGACTGTGGGAGGGAGGCAGTTGAGGTCTGGGTGGATTATAGAGGAGGGGGCGTTTGAAATTGTGTGTGGGGGGGGGGCAATGATATTGGTCAAAAGAGTTTCGTTCTTCTTGGGATAATTTTGCAGAATTCGCCAGACAAAGCGACTAAAGTGTGTGCATGCTGGACTTGTGTCGCGCCGTGCGTGGGCAGCCTTGCTGAGCGCAGGTGCGGGGGGTAGGATAACAAACCTCGCACGTGGAGAAATCACGACGTTTGTTTTCGTGCGTGACAATCGTCGTCATCAAGCATGCGCCATGATCTATCCACTGCTGCACGAAGGATCCTGTCGCATGCCGTCACCACGCTCTTGCTGGGATCTCGTGTAGAGCGCTCCAGGGGGCTAGAGGCGGTCTAAGGGGCCTGTGGTGGGGGTGGTGACGCTGAGCCGCATCCAACCCTCTCGCATCCCTGTCTCCCGGAGTAGCCTCGGATGATGATGATGGTGGTGGTGATGGTGGTGGTGATGATGATGATGGTGATAGTGGTGGTGATGTTTATGGTGGTGGTGGTGGTGAAGATAGTGGTAGTAGCGGTGATGATAATGGTGGTGGCGGTAGTGGTGGTGATGATAATGGTGGTAGGTGGTGGTGGTTATAATGGTGGTGATGATAAAGCTGGTGGTAGTGTTGATGATGACGGTGGTGGTGGTGGTGATGATAATGGTGGTGATAATGGTGGTGGTGATGATGATGGTGGTAGTGTTGATGATGATGGTGGTGATGATAATGGTGGTGATGATGATGGTGGTGGTAGTGGTAGTGTTGGTGGTGATGATAATGGTGGTGGTGGTGGTGATGATGGCGGTAGTGGTAGTGGTGATGATAATGGTGGTGGTGGTGATGATAATGGTGGTGGTGATGATGGTGGTGGTAGTTGTGATAATGGTGGTTGGTGGTGGTAGTGGTAGTGTTGGTGGTGATGATGATAATGATGGTGGTGGTGTTGGTGGTGATGATGATGGTGGTGGCGGCACGCTGCGCAGTTGGCACCCGCTGGCAGCAGCGAGGAGGCGTCCGTGGCAGGCGGCGCGCGCAGAATTCCTCCACCGGGCGCCAAGTCGGCGCCGCTCGCTCGAGCCAAGGGCGAGCGGGCGGCGACCCCAACAGAGCGAGTTAAATAAATAAATAAAGACACTGTCACACGCAACAACAGACAAAGATCCCCCGGGTAGCCTTGACAGACTGGAGGGGCAAGTGCTGTTAGCGAGCACCTATGAAGGCTGCAACGGTAAACGAGGGGTGGGTGGGCCAGCACCACGCCCGACCGCCTTTGTCTCCCCAGAGGCGATGTTTACACATCGCACCAGGTACTCATTTGAGGTTGAGTCGACCTCGGGGAGGTCCAGGACCGGTTCAGATAATCGTCACTGGTGTCGGTCGTGAGCGGGAATCGAACCCGGATCGCCGGGTTCATAGCGCAGCGCGCTAACCACTACACCACCGCTCCTCACTCACACACTCACACACGCACTCACACACGCATTCACACACGCACTCACACACGCACTCACACACACGCCACACACACTCACGCACACACTCTCACACACACTCACGCACTCACACACGCACTCACACACGCACTCACACACGCACTCACACACACACGTACACACACACGCCACACACACTCACGCACACACTCTCACACACACTCACGCACTCACACACACATACCCGCACTCACACACATACACGCACTCAAACGCACTCACACACACTCACACACACTCACGCACTCACACGTACCCGCACACGCACTCACCTCACGTAGCAACAAGAGCAACAGCAAGAGTTAAACAGCACGACAGAAAAGTTTTAGTTTGGGCTCATTTGAAGCGAGGTGGTGGTGCGCGGTGGTGGTGGAGGAGGTGGTGGTGGAGGAAAATGGAGGGGTGGGTGAGGGTGGAGGGTGGGTGAGGGTGGAGGAGGTGGTGGTGGGTGAGGGTGGAGGGGTGGGTGAGAGTCATGAGTGGGGATGTGCTGAGGATGGGTGAGTGAGTGAGGGAGACAGGGGTGAGTGACCCGGGCTTTGGCCATCAATTCGCTATTCTTGAGAAATCTATTTAATAAAGGGAAACGCATGTCTTCTGTGATCGGCTCAGTCCATGAGTCTCTATGTGAGTCTGAGTCCCGATGTGTGTCTGAGTCCCTATGTGAGTCTGAGTCTCTATGTGAGTCTAAGTCTCTATGTGAGTTTGAGTCTCTATGTGAGTCTGAGTCTCTGTGTGAGTCTGAGTCTCTATGTGAGTCTGAGTCTCTATGTGAGTCTGAGTCTCTATGTGAGCCTGAGTCTCTATGTGAGTCTGAGTCGTTATGTGATTCTGAGTCTCTATGTGAGTCTGATTCCCTATGTGAGTCTCTGCGTCTTTCTCTGGGCGCCTATGAGTCTCTGTTTTAAGTCTACGAGTCTCGGCGTTCCACGGTGAGTCCACACTCACGTGGATGAGTCTCCCATAAGCGGTGGGAGACGATCATCGCCCTACCCAGTATAATCAGCGGCGACTCAAGCCCAGATTCAAACCGAGATCCTCAGCTGTGCTGCCTCTGTGTTTCGGACACGGCCGTTATGTCAGGTCGCACTCATCACACGCGCACAAAGCGCTTGCCGCAAATGAAGCACAATACCTCGCTCATCTCGTGCAAGGAGCATAAACCACCATCATCATCACCACCATCACCACCATCATCATCACCACCACCATCACCACCACCACCATCATCATCATCACCACCATCACTACCATCATCATCACCACCACCTCCACCATCATCACCACCACCATCACCACCACCATCATCACCACCACCACCACCACCATCATCACCACCATCACCACCATCATCATCATCATCACCACCACCATCATCATCATCATCATCACCACCACCACCATCACCACCACCACCATCACCACCACCATCACCACCACCACCACCATCACCACCACCATCACCACCACCATCATCATCACCACCATCATCACCACCACCATCAGGCGAACTGCGGTGGTCATCCTCGTAGCAGCAGCAGCAGCGGCGGCTTCTGGCTGCTCGACATCGAACAAAGGCGGCGGTCACCGCATCGCGCGGCGCTTTCAGATGCGCTCCTGCGGCCGTCTGGAACGCTCTTCCCACCGATATTAGGAAGCCGCTGGGAGCTGTGCGCTTTAACATCATCATCTAATTTCTTTAGAACTGCTTTTGGTGTTTCGTTTGTTGTCCTGCCCCCCCCCCCATCTCCGATTAGCACGGTTGGCTACATACGGTGCGAAAGAAGTTCAACTTATACATACACGAACGCGAACTGAATATTACATTTCCAAAGTGTATTTTCTAAAGTGCACCAAAAAACAAAAGGGGGAAACACCGAGCTCCGCCCACGCGCCGTGTGATTGGACGGCGGCATCGCCAACGCCCCGCCCCCTCCCCAACTCGCCACGCCCCGCCCTTGTTAACACTGCGACCAATTAGGATGTTGCACCAATCACACAAACACAAAACTCCTCCGTCAATAATAGACGACGTTTCGCGACGAAGTACTCGCCGCTCATCCACTCTGTCTCTCCGACCTCTGTATGGCGTTGCTATGAAAAGAGGTCATTGCCCGAAACGTCGACTATTATATAATGCTTTCTTTTCAGGCCACACATGCGGTGTTGTTATAGACACGGAACGTGTTTTTGTTGTCGTTGTTGTTTGTGCTTGTGCACCACTTCCATCACAGCAGCAGCAGCAGCATCGCCGCAAGATAATTCGCTTGAACCGATCACGCGCGAGCGAGTGAGTGCGAGTGTGCCGACAGCAAATGTTGTGGGTGTCCTTTGTTGATTCTGTTGTGAGAGATGGGGGGGGGGGTGCTGTAAGGGGGGGGGGGGGTATGGAGATAATTGCCTCGAGACGCAATGCGCATGCGCACGCCTGCGGCTCAGTCAGTTCGCAGCGGATAAAAATAAATCAGCAGCAGCAAAATCATCAAAAGCAAAATCATCGGCAGCAGCAGAATCATCATCATCGGCGGCAGCCATCAATTAGAATCTACAGTAGCAGCAGCAGCTGTAAATGCATGGCCAATATTGAAACACCATCGTCAAGTTTAAATAATCGTTCTTTATTCATCACCATCAATATTCAATCAACCATCACCAACATCATCATCATAGCGCTGGAACTGCCTCGTCCCCACCCCCCCGTCCTCTTCCCGCCTCCTCCATCCCCCAAAAGTCGCCCCTCCCCTTCCCCCACCACCCCCCCCCCCTGTCATCATCATCATCAACTCTCCGTACCCATCCCTCCACCCCCTGTCCTCCTTCTCAGCCCCATCTGCCAACCTAAACAAACCTCTCTCCCGTGCCAAGGACTCCTCCACGAGGGAGGGGCGGGGGGAGGGGCAGTGGGCGAGGGGCGGGGTGGGGGGGAAGGGGGCGGGGGGTGAGGCAGATCGCCCAACGGTTGAGGCCGGCGTTGTAAAAGTTTCAGAGAATAAGGGAGAGAGAGAGTGGGTGGGAGTGTGAGAGTGTGAGAGAGTGTGAGAGAGTGTGTGAGAGAGTGTGAGAGAGAGAGTGTGAGAGTGAGAGAGTGTGAGTGTGTGAGAGAGAGAGTGTGAGTGTGTGGGTGGGAGTGTGAGAGTGTGAGAGAGAGTGTGAGAGTGTGAGAGTGAGAGAGTGTGAGTGTATGGGTGGGAGTGTGAGAAAGAGTGTGAGAGTGTGTGTGAGAGAGTGTGAGAGTGTGGGTGGGAGTGTGAGAGTGTGAAAATGTGGGTGGGAGTGTAAGAGCTTTTGTTCGGCCGGATCGAGGGGGCTAAACGGGCGCGGCACGGGCTAGAGAAGAGATGGAGTGATGTGGTACAGGAGGACGTGGAGCTGAGTGGACTTGCCGATGACTGGTACCAGCGGTGTCAAGATCGGCCTCTGTGGAGGAGGCTCATAAAGGACGCTACTGGGCAGTCACAGGCAGTCGCCCTCCAACAACAACAGAGGGCGGAGGAGCGACGCTCACAACAACGAGCGGAGCGCCGGGTGGATAAAGCACAGCAAGTTGGCACCACAGGTGGTGCATCAGCCACTCATCTCAGTCATCTCGGTCAGTCGACCCATCGCACCTGGGTCTGCCCCGTGACCTCCTGCCAGCGGGCATTCAACACTTCACGTGGCCTCAAGATGCACATGGCCTGGCACAATCGTCGTGGTGACGTCACCGTCACTTAGTGGCGAATGGCGGTTGTTGTTGTTATTGTTGTTGTGTGGGTGGGAGTGTGAGAGTGTGGGTGGGAGAGGGTGAGTGGGGGTGTGGGTGGGAGTGTGAGAGTGTGAGAGAGGAGAGTGTGAGTGGTGTTGGTGGGAGTGTAGGAGTGTGAGAGAGGAGAGTGTGAGTGGGGGTGGGAGTGTGAGAGTTTGGGTTGGAGAGGGTGAGTGTGTGTGTGGGTGTGAGTGTGAGAATGTGAGAGAGGGAGTGTGAGAGTGTGAGTGGTGTGAGTGGGAGTGTGAGAGAGTGAGAGAGGAGAGTGTGAGTGGGGGTGTGGGTGGGAGTGTGAGAGTGTGAAAGAGGAGAAGGTGAGTGGGGGTGTGGGTGAGAGTGTGAGAGTGTGAGTGGGTGTGTGGGTGGGAGTGTGAGAGTGTGAGAGAGGAGAGGGTGAGTGGGGGTGTGGGTGAGAGTGTGAGAGAGGAGAGTGGGGGTGGGAGAGGGTGAGAGTGTGAGAGAGGAGAGTGTGAGAGTGTGAGTGGGAGTGTGAGAGTGTGAGAGAGGAGAGTGTGAGAGTGTGAGTGGGAGTGTGAGAGTGTGAGTGGTGTGAGTGGGAGTGTGAGAGTGTGAGAGAGGAGAGTGTGAGAGTGTGAGTGGGAGTGTGAGAGTGTGAGAGAGGAGAGTGTGAGAGTGTGAGTGGGAGTGTGAGAGTGTGAGAGTGTAAGAGTGTGAGTGGGAGTGTGAGAGTGTGAGTGGTGTGAGTGGGAGTTTGAGAGTGTGAGTGAGAGTGTAAGAGTGTGAGTGTGAGTGGGAGTGTGAGAGTGTGAGGTGGTGAGTGTGTGGTAGTGGGAGTGTGAGAGGTGGTGAGTGGGAGTGTGTGAGGTGTGAGTGGGAGGTGTGTGGGGTGTGGTGGGAGTGTGAGAGTGGTGTGAGAGGAGTGTGAGTGTGGGAGTGTGGAGGGTGAGTGTGGAGTGTGGAGTGTGAGTGTGAGTGTGTGGGGTGTGGGGTGAGGTGTTGAGTTGTGGGTGTGGGGTGGGTGTGTGGGGTGAGTGGTGTGGAGTGTGGTGTGAGAGTGTTGTGTGAGTGAGGTGTGAGTGTGAGTGGGTGTGTGGTGTGGGGTGTGGTGAGGAGTGTGTGGGAGGTGTGTGGAGTGGGGGTGTGGAGTGTGAGGTGGGTGTGTGGGTGTGGTGGGTGTGTGGGAGTGTGTGTGTGAGGAGGTGTGTGTGTGTGGTGTGAGGTGTGAGTGTGTGAGGAGTGGTGGGTGTGGAGAGTGTGAGGTGTGAGTGAGTGGGAGTGGAGAGTGTGAGGAGTGGCGGAGGGAGTGGCGAGAGGGTGGAGTGGAGTGTAGAGCGTGTGCGTGGGGTGAGGAGGGGCGGAGAGTCGTGGGGAGAGAGGGTTAGAGGGGGGGGAGAGGGGGGAGAGAGAGAGGGGGGGGAAAGGGGGGAGAGAGGGGGAGAGAGGGGGGGGGGGAGAGAGGGGGGGAGGGGGGGAGGGGGAGAGAGGGGGGGGGAGAGAGAGGGGGAGAGGGGGGGAGAGGGGGGGGTGGGCAGAGTGCCCGTGTGCCCGAGCGCGCTCTGCCAACTCGCACCTCCCGCGGGGCTTCGTGTCGCGTGTCCGTGTTCTCATGCCAGCCCCGGGGCGAGGTGGGGGGCGGGGGGGGCTGTGCGGGGGGAGGGGCGGTAGGGGGGGGGCTGTATCGGAACGCGATCGGCCTCTGCAACTCCGCAGACAAGCCCCTCCCCTCGCCTACGCAACCCAATTCCGTGGGACCTTGATGATGCCATCGTCTTCAGCGTCACCGCCATCATCAGCATCGTTGTCGTCGTCATTGCCACCAGCACTACTACGGTCGTGCGTTTGTGTGTTGATCTTCTTTCGCACCGTACGTAGCCAACCGCGCTTTTCAGGGGTGCGTGGTAAGGACAGCAAACTAAACACAAACAGACAGTTCTGAAGAAATCAGTTTGTCAATCTAGATGATGATGTTCAAGTGAAATAGCTCCCAGCGGCTTCCTAATATCGGTGGGAAGAGCGTTCCAGACGGCCGCAGGAGCGCATCTGAAAGCGCCGCGCGATGCGGTGACCGCCGCCTTTGTTCGATGTCGAGAAGCCAGAAGCCGCCGCTGCTGCTACGAGGATGACCACCGCAGTTCGCGTGATGGTGGTGGTGATGATGTTGGTGGTGATGATGATGATGTTGGTGATGGTGGTGATGATGATGGTGGTGGTGATGGTGATGATGGTGGTGAATGTTATGATGGTGATGATGATGGTGGTGATGATGGTGATAGTGGTGGTGGTGATGATGGTGGTGGTGGTGGTGATGATGGTGGTTGTGGTGGTGATGATGATGGTGATGGTGGTGGTGATGATAATGATGGTGGTGGTGGTGGTGATGATGATGGTGGTGGTGATGGTGATGATGGTGGTGGTGATGGTGGTGGTGGTGGTGGTGATGATGGTGGTGAAGGTTATGGTGGTGGTGATGATGGTGGTGATGATGGTGATGATGGTGGTGATGGTGATGATGATAGTGGTGATGATGGTGATGATTGTGGTGATGATGGTGGTGGCGGTGGTGATGGTGGTGGTGATGATGATGATGATGGTGGTGATGATGGTGGTGATGATGGTGATGATGGTGGTGATGATGGTGATAATGATGGTGGTGATGATGGTGATGATGGTGATGATGGTGGTGATGGTGGTGGTGATGATGATGGTGGTGATGATGGTGGTGATGATGGTGATGATGTTGGTGGTGATGATGGTGGTGATGATAGTGATGATGATGGTGATGATGATGGTGATGATGATGGTGATGATGGTGATGATGGTGGTGATGATGATGGTGGTGATGATGGTGGTGATGATGGTGATGATGGTGGTGATGATGGTGATGATGATGCTTTACAGTCCGCTTCGCTCTGAATGTCCCCCCTCCCGCGTGTTCAGTGCGCGGCGTGAGACGACTCACTGCCGCGCTGCGCGATGTAGGAACCTCTACGTAGACGCTTCACGAGCTCAGTAGAACACGCGAGGCAGAGCGCGCTGTGCCGTGGAGCCGACAATGTGGGGACATTGCGCTCTCGTGATAACCTTCGTTCAGAGTTGCCCCGTCGTAAATGTACTTATTTCCCTTAAGTGCATTGTATCGTTCCGTATTTTGACCTGATTTTATTTTTGTATTGGAACAAAATGTTAACACCCCCAACCTTGAGTGTGTGGGTGATATTACATTTTAAATAAAACCATTAAACGTGGTAGTATTATTATGAACGCCTTGTAACCCGCTGCGGTCTGTGTCTGCTGCTTATCGGCGTTAACGTCACACTCCACCGGGATGGCGACTTACTCGGTTCACTGATGCTAACGGGAGACTGTGCAGCCGCAGCAGTAGTAGAAGCAGCAGCAGCAGCAGTAGTAGAAGCAGCAGTAGCAGTAGAAGCAGCAGTAGCAGCAGTAGTAGAAGCAGCAGTAGCAGTAGAAGCAGCAGTAGCAGTAGAAGCAGCGATGGGGATCTCCTGACTGAGGCAAAGCAACCTCCACGGTCAAGATGCATACAGAGACCCACAGACTGACACAGAGACACAAAGACTCACACAGAGACCCACAGACTGACACAGAGACCCACAGACTGACACAGAGACCCACAGACTGACACAGAGACCCACAGACTGACACAGAGACCCACAGACTGACACAGAGACCCACAGACTGACACAGAGACCCACAGACTGACACAGAGACACAAAAACTCATACAAAGACCCACAGACTGACACAGAGAGACAAAGACTCATACAGAGACCCACAGACTGACACAGAGACACAAAGACTCATACAGAGACCCACAGACTGACACAGAGACACAAAGACTCATACAGAGACCCACAGACTGACACAGAGACACAAAGACTCATACAGAGACCCACAGACTGACACAGAGACACAAAGACTCATACAGAGACCCACAGACTGACACAGAGACACAAAGACTCATACAGAGACCCACAGACTGACACAGAGACACAAAGACTCATACAGAGACCCACAGACTGACACAGAGACCCACAGACTGACACAGAGACACAAAGACTCATACAGAGACCCACAGACTGACACAGAGACACAAAGACTCATACAGAGACCCACAGACTGACACAGAGACACAAAGACTCATACAGAGACCCACAGACTGACACAGAGACACAAAGACTCATACAGAGACCCACATACTGACACAGAGACACAAAGACTCATACAGAGACCCACAGACTGACACAGAGACACAAAGACTCATACAGAGACCCACAGACTGACACAGAGACCCACAGACTGACATGGAGACCCATAGACTCACACAGAGACCCATAGACTGACACAGAGACCCACAGACTGACACAGAGACCCACAGACTGACACAGAGACCCATAGACTCACACAGAGACCCATAGACTGACACAGAGACACATAGACTGACACAGAGACACAAAGACTCACACAGAGAACCCACAGACTGACATGGAGACCCATAGACCTGCATAGACACCCATAGACTCACACAGAGACCCACAGACTGATACAGAGACCCATAGACTGACATAGAGACCCACAGACTGACATAGAGACCCACAGACTCATGTTTTATTTGGTGCTGTCCGCCTGTAACTTCCCACTGCTGCCGGGCACATAGCTCAGCATCCGACTCACAATCTTTATTTCGACTGCGGGAGGTATCCGATGAGAGTGCAAAGTAGCGCAAAGGCAAGCAAGTAACACAAATGTAATAAAAACATTTAAATAAATTGAGAATATGAGTACAAATTGCAAAAGTATACTAATTCCTGCCAATTTTTAAACAATAAACCTCCCCGGTTTGCATTCCATCGCTGAATTTCCTTGCGAACAACACTCAACAGCACTACGAGAGTAATACAGTGCAGAAATCACAGCCGACGTTTCGGACAATGGCCCTGGTATGGGTGAGGACGCGGAGTTCTGGGTTAATTTTTTTCTCGTACACGAATTACCAACGCAACGGGTTGCACTTTGTCAGTGGTGGAGTCACGGAGCGGGAATCAGAACCGCTTCTCTCTCTCTCGCCTCTCTCTTTTAACTCTCCCTTCTCTCTCCTCTTCATCTCTCTGTCGCCTCTCTCTCTCTTCTAAATGTCCCCCCTTCTCTCTCCTCGCTGTCACTCATTGCCTCACCTCTCTCTCCTATCTCGCTCTCCCTTCTCCCTCCCCCCTCTCTCTCATTGTTTCATCTCTCTCCTCTCTTCTCCTCTCTCTCTCTTGCCTCTCTCTCGCTCTCCCCTGGGGGTACCCGCATCACGTCTTTATTTTGTTCATTATAAATGTATGCACACTTATATATTTATATACTGCTGATGTGTGTGTGTGTGCACATATATATTATAGAGTATATCTAGTATATGCCAGATTTTCCAGGTGTGTATATATATAACAGCTATATTTTCGATTATTCAATCCTGATAACCGTACCGCTGTGGATGTGCCCCCAGCAGCAAAGCGGGGATACAAGTGTTTGTGAGAGATGCATTTTAATGTACGGCCGGAACACGTACACAGACAAAGATCCCCCGTAGAGTCTCAACAGCCTGTTGGGGCAAGTGCTGCTCGCGAGCACCTATGAAGGCACACGAGGGAGTGGGTCGCCCTGGGTACATCGATTCGGAAGTATTGGCTGTCATTGGCATCGCCGGATACCGTGGCGCAGTGAGCCAACCACTGAGCCACCGCTCCCCGCACACACGGACGCATACGTGCACGTGTACACACTCGTATACGAGACGTGTACAACACAAAGGCAAAGATCCCCCGTGTAGCCTTAACAGCCTGTTGGGGCAAGTGCTGTTAGCGAGCACCTATGAAGGTCGGCACGGCACACGAGGGGGTGGATGGCCAGCACCACGCCCGACCGCCTTTGTATGCACACACACACACACACATAGAGACAGACCAGCACATATACACACACACACACGTGAGTAGGCATATACACACACATGTACACACGTACACACGTGCACGTACACACACGGGATACACACACAGAGTGTGCGAGATGGCGCAGTGGTTAGCGCACTGCGCTGTGATCCAGGCCACGCTACTATTTGATATCTGAAGCGCTTTTATCAGCCCGGACTGACCAGCGTGGTGAAGTATGGTCGATTTGTCACGTATGTTGCGGATGTATATTGTGTAATATTTAATCATAGCACAAATTATGGACTGTAGGGGTAAGTGATGTTCGCGAGCACCTATTAAGATTGGCACGAGAGGGGACGCGCGGTTCGATCAGCACCGCGCCCGGCCGCCGAATTCAGTAGAATAACAAGTTCTACATTTCTTTGGGCACTAAAACAGGAGGTGTTATTATGTTAAAATACCAACACAGAAACCATTTGCAAGGAATCGTGCCCGCGTTAACCGACGGCGATGCCTGTGGTGAGGATAACCCCTATTCTTACGTTTTGTACCTGGCAAATCAAGGTCCCATCTTGTAACGGGATTAAAGTCGCCCTAATTATAGCGCAGTGCCCAAACACGAGTTGCCACCGCTCCCAAACACAAAGATACCCCCCCCCCCCGTATAGCCTCAGCAGGCTGTCGGGGCAAGTGCTGTTCGCGAGTACCTATGAAGGCCGGCACGGCACACGAGGGGGTGGGTGGCCAGCACCACGCCCGACCGCCTTTGTCTCCCTCGTGGTGATGTTTACGCACCGCACCAGGTACTCACGTGAGGATCGAGGGGAGGCCCAGGCCCGGTTTAGATAATCGTCACTGATGTTGGCCGTGAGCGGGAATCGAACCCGCTAATCACAACAATCACCCCCCCCCCCAAACAGACACACACTACTTTACATGTATATATGCAAACATACACCTCAAGACAACCCATTCGCAGCAATGTTAAGAGTAAGCTCATTAATAATTGTGCATAAATATAGAGTTGTGTATGTTGTCGTGTTTCCACGGGGTTTTAATAGAGAACTCGAGCCGGGGGATGGAGTCACTGCGAGATCTTTGGAGCGAGGCGAGTTTGCCGGTCTGTGTCTGTGTGTACACCGGGAGCGGTGGCGCAGTGGTTCGCGCACTGCGCCACGAACCCTGCGTTCCGAGTTCGACTCCCGTTCACAGCCAACATCGGTGACGAATATCTGAACCGGTCCTGGGCCTCCCCTAGGTCGACTCAGCTTCACAAATGAGTACCTGGTGCAGTGTGCCTTTGTCACCACTGGGGAGACAAAGGCGGCCGGGCGTGGTTCTAGCCACCCACTCCCTCGTGTGGCGTCCCGGTCTTCACAGGTGCTCGCTAACAACCCCTTGCCCCAACAGTCGGTTAAGGCTATAGGAGGGACCCTTGTCTTTGTGTACGTGTGTATATGTGTGTGTATATATATGTGTGTGTATATATGTGTGTACACATTGATATGTAAATACGGCACATTGTATGGAGCAATACGGTACCAGGAGGCGCGTGGGGTTTGTGCCGTGGCCCTGGATGGAATCCCTGGTTCGCAGATTCGAGATTTATCCACTTACAGTGCGCGGTGGTGATGATGGATACAGTGCGGGCGAGAACCGCATTGCGGCATTGCTCGTTCCCCCACGACCCCTCCCCGCTCTCTCCTCGCTCTCCCTCTCCCCTCTTCCCCGTTGCTCTCCCGTCTCTCCTCCCTCTCATCCTCCCCTGATCCGCTCTCTCTCCATCTCCCATCTCCCTCCCTCCGCACTCTCCCCCCTCTCTCTCCCATCTCTCTCCCATCTCCCTCCCTCCGCACCCTTCCCCCTCTCTCTCCCATCTCTCTCCCACCCTCCGCGCTCTCCCCCTCTCTCTCCCATCTCTGTCCCATCTCTCTCCCTCCGCACTCTCCCCCCTCTCTCTACCATCTCCCATCTCTGTCCCATCTCTCTCCCTCCGCGCTCTCCCCCCTCTCTCTACCATCTCCCATCTCTCTCCCATCTCTCTCCCTCCGCGCTCTCCCCTCCTCTCTCTACCATCTCCCATCTCTGTCCCATCTCTCTCCCTCCGCGCTCCCCCCCCCTCTCTCTACCATCTCCCATCTCTCTCCCATCTCTCTCCCTCCGCGCTCTCCCTTCCTCTCTCTACCATCTCCCATCTCTGTCCCATCTCTCTCTCCTCCATCTCCTCACGTTGCCCCCATCTCTCCGCCTCCTCTACATGTAGTCACAATCTCCATAATTCGTCATCCGTTCCGCTAATATTCGCGTCCCCTCTCTCTCTTACAGCTCTCCCCGCCATCTCTCCCTGTCCAACTCTGCCACCACCAATCTCTCTTTATCGTCGCCTCTCTCCATCGCTATGTTTGCATATCTCGCCCGTATTTGTATATCTCGCTCCATCTCTCAATCTCTCTCTCCACGCCTCATCTTTCCTCTATCGCCCGCCCCGTCTCTCTCTCCCCGTCTCTCTCTCCCCGTCTCTGCTGATCTCTCTCCCCTTCTCGAATGGACAGAAGGATGGCGATTGTTTAATGAGACTCGCAATCGCATGTTTGCAACGTCGGAAATTAAATAAACAGTACGAGTGTACACACGCCGTATCGTAACATGTGTGTGTGCATGCACGTGTGCCGAATGTGCGGGGAGCGGTGGCGCAGCGGTTAGCGCTCTGCGCTACAAACCCGGCGACCAAGGCGACACGAGCTCGATTCCCGCTCACGGCCAACACCTTTGACGATTATCTGAGCCTCGAATGAGTGCCTGTTGCGGTGCGAAAACATCGCCACTGGGGAGACAAAGGCGGACGGGCGTGGTGTTGACCACCCACCCCCCTCGTGTGCCGTGCCGGCCTTCATAGGTGCTCGCTAACAGCACTTGCCCCAACAGTCTGCTGAGGCTCTACGGGGGGAGGGGGATCTTTGTCTTTGGAAGTCTGCGTGCAACCATTTGGGGCATTTGCCCACTGCTGGATGAAGGCCTCTCCCCGCGCAGTCGTGTTGCCACTGCGGCTGCCCGGCTCTGTACCTCGCCACGCCGGCCACTGCGGGACTGGCGAAGCGAATGTGGGAGGCTCGGGCCCTGGACTGGAACAGGCTGGACTTCTTTCGCACCGTACGTGGCCAGCCGTGCTAATCGGAGGTGCGTCAGCAGTGTGGCTGCCAGGTGTCACTGACGTCACCAGGTGTCACTGACGTCACCAAGGTGTCATTGAAGTCACCAAGGTGTCATTGAAGTCACCAGGTGTAACTGCCATCCCCAGGTGTCACTGACGTCACCAGGTGTCAAAGTGTCACTGACGTCACCAGGTGTAACTGCCATCCCCAGGTGTCACTGACGTCACCAAGGTGTCACTGACGTCACCAAGTGTAACTGCCATCCCCAGGTGTCACTGACGTCACCAGGTGTCACTGACGTCACCAGGTGTCACTGACGTCACCAAGTGTAACTGCCATCCCCAGGTGTCACTGACGTCACCAGGTGTCACTGACGTCACCAGGTGTCACTGACGTCCCCAGGTGTCACTGACGTCACCAAGGTGTCACTGACGTCACCAGGGGTAACTGCCATCCCCAGGTGTCGCTGACGTCACCAAGTGTAACTGCCATCCCCAGGTATCACTGACGTCACAAGTGTCACTGCCATCCCAAGATGTTACTGACGTCACCAAGGTGTCACTGCCATCCCAAGGTGTCACTGACGTCACCAAGGTGTCAGTGACGTCACCAAGGTGGCACTGCCATCTCCACGTGTCACTGACGTCACCAAGGTGTCACTGACGTCACCAGGTGTCACTGACAGCCACTGCTGACGGGGTTTGCGGTGTCCGTGACCTCTCGTGCGAGGGTCTCTGGGAGGCGGCGGGGAGACCGAGGCCAGGGCCGCGTGGATCCTCGACTCCGCCGTCCAATCAGCGCGGGGTCCTCCTCACTCGGCGATGATGTCACGCGAATTCGTGAAATGGCCGGCTGGGTCGAGACGTGGGTAGGGGACGGAGTGGTGGGGGACGGTGGGAGGGTGCGCTGGGAGGAGAGGGAGGCGAGGGAGGAGAGGGGAGGGGGAGTAGAGAGGGGAGGGGTCTCGCCGACACGCGTCGTAGTTCCGTACATTCTAAAATAACACAAATACTGATACACTATAAATATCAGCGAGTATTATGATAATAATGCATTATGATGATGAAAAAAACGATGAGCAAAAACTGAAAAGTGCGCAAAGAATCACGGAGCCGTGCATCATCCCTGGTGGCGACGTTGAGAGGAGGAGGAGGACACGGATTGGAGAGACCGTACGCGGGTTGAGCGACATCGTCCGGCACTGTGAGAAAACAGAGCTTCATAGCTCATCGGATTCCTCATGCAGTGCAAATAAATATTCAGATTCTGTTGACAGAAGTGAATGGGGTGGTTGCTTGCGCGAGGTGGAGGCGATGGGCCCTGAAAGTCGAGACCAGAAGCCACGGGATGGAAACGCCTCCCCAGAGGACGGTCCACCGGGGTGAGATGGAGCGATGATCGGTGGATTGCTGCGTCGCCGGATCGTGAGATGTTGTTGGGGCTTCGGGCAGGCTTCCATCCCGCAGTCGGTCGGCGATCGGCTGATGTTGGATGACCAATGAGTGGCGTGATGCTGCCCGGCCGTCAGGAGTCGAGAGTCGAAGACGGTGGCGATACCGCCGGGATCGACCGCGACTCACGCACGCGAACTTTGACCTCTGGTCTAGGCCAAGGACACCGTGACCCTGAACCTTTCGCAACGCCAAATGTTCGTAAACTAATATACGGAGATGTGAAGCTTCTTTCGTGACTGCAGCAGGGATTCATCTTCTTGGTTCTTTCGGTAAAGTCACGTAGAAGGGAAATAATAAAATAATAAAAATTAAACATTATTAAATTTAGATTTAAAGCTTCTTTCGTGACTGCAGGGATTCATCTTCTTGGTTCTTTCGGTAAAGTCACGTAGAAGGGAAATAATAAAATAATAAAAAAGATAATAAAATAAAATTCTCACAAGTCAGGATTTTATTTTATTATGTTTTATTTTATTATTTCCCTTCTACGTGACTTTACCGAAAGAACCAAGAAGATAATATACAGAGCTTTACGAATTTCGCAACTATCTCTCTTGCTCTCTGTTTAATTGATTATATAAAAACAAATTATGGAGCAGTTTAGTAAAACTACAAACATATCCGGGCGATATATCGGAGACAAATATGGGGTTTGGAAGGGGGGCGGACTGGAAAGGGGGGGGGGGGGGTGATCCTGAAACCGTGACATCTCAAGCGGCGTTCCCTGCAAACGAATAGTCGAGGGTCGTGACTACAGGGCAGTCGTCGCTAAAGTCGAATGACATTGAAGGCAATCAACCAATGGGACCTGCGGACAAGTGCCCGGGTAATGAATAAGCGAGTTCATCACCGAACGAACGAATGAACGAACACAGCAGCGAACTGACTCGGCGATCAGCAATGGAGCGATCCAGCAGAATCCATCCACGTCAATTTGAGTCCTCCCCTCCCACCCCCCACTCCTCGTCCCGTGGGGATTGCGGGATTCACGCATTTGGCCTCGCACACAAAGGGGGTGACGTTGCTGGAGGGGTGGGAGGCGGGGGAGTGGGGGGAGCGGGGACGGTGGGGGGCTGTGGGGAGGGAAGGGGGGGGGGCTACGGTGGGTTGTATTGTTGTCGTCCTTCCCCCGCGCCTCCGATCAGCACGGTTGGCTACGTACGGTGCGAAAGAAGTCCAACACACGTGGGCACATTGGTTGTCATAGCCAGGTGTCACCTCTGCCGGACACGGGTGAGAGCAGAGCGCTTGAGGGCGTCGTCAACCCAGGCCAACAAGTGAGCAGCGATGTGCAGGGGCTTCAACTCTCACTCGATGCGAGGCTTGGCTCGGAGTTGGGATTGTCGGCGTAAGGCACTACCACTAGAGTGCAAGGCCCGTCGCTCCAAACAGTTACATGTCATCGTATCGTCCTCGTAACTGCTGTGCCCGTGACCACGCCGCGGGAAAGCGGAGCAGAGTCGAAGGAGAGGTGAGAGGGAGAGGAGGTGGAGGCTACGAGAGGACCTCTGTGCTGCTGCTGCACAGAGAGGAGTGGCGTCTGTTTTCGCAGTGGGCGGGGAGATGGGCGGGGCTCAGAGTGGGGCGGTCACACAAAAGTCACGTGATTTACTGGAGACTCGAGCTGATTTAGATGACGCTATATATATAGACATATATTTCGATCATTATATCGTGAGGACATCACGAGGCGAGATGGATGTGGTGATTCTAAACGTTGACAGAGACTTGGGAAGGACTTTGTCCAGCAGTGGATTGATCATGGATGATGATGATGATAATAATAATCGTTCGACATATTTGCAGCATATCTGTATAACATGGTCGTTTGTGCAAATTGCACCTCTTAGAACCGCTAAAAAGGAACCGCAATCAAAGCTGGAATGCAGCAACAGCAGCAGCTAGGTAGAGGGGAGGAGTGGGCACTACCAACAACTGCTGCAAGCTCTGCGGCCCTCTATACATCAAGATGTTTTCAGCCGATTAATGAGTGTTTACGCGTGGTGAGTATATCCGCCCAAGGAGGACAAATTGAGGGTACAGCATTGCGACACACGCACGCGAAGGGCAACTTCACTTTCATCAGTGACTCGTTTCAATGGCATCGCTGCACGCGTAGTTATCATAATGAAGGTTGGCCAAACACCGCCACGTGGCGGGCCCCTCTTGAAAAGGAGTCTTGAGACTCAGTGAGGTTCTCGTGGGGAGTACGAATGTTACCCACCAATAGAACAGCACGGGAATGGTGATGATGACGACGGCCTCTTCGCGTGAAGCGGTAGATACGTTAGGGGGTAGGGGAGGTGGAGTGGGGTGTGCAGTGGGGGGTGTGGGGGGGTGTGGATGGGGGGGTGTGTGGGGTGGGTGGGGTGTGGATGGGGGTGTGTGGGGTGGGGTGTGGGGGGTGTGGATGGGGGGTGTGTGGGGTAGGGTGTGGGTGGGGGGTTTGTGGGCTAGGGTGTGGGTGGGGGGTGTGTGGGGGGGTGTGGGGGGGTGTGTGGGGTGGGAGTTAGCGGGCTGAGGACAGATCCGAGATGACGACTTCCACAACCCAACAGAGATGAAAGGCTCCGGTTTCCAAAAATACCAAAAATAACCATTTCATAAATAAATATATATTTACAACGCACACACCTCGTGTTTGAGTATAAATGACAGAGAGAGAGAGAGTGGAGTGAGAGGTGTTACCGTGATAGGGAGGGAGGGGGTGTTCGCGTCATCAGACTAAATCCTGCAGCGTCTCTGCGCCAGGGGTGGCGCTTCTAATCCGGTTGAGGAAGTTCTATTATCAATCCTCGTCTCTCCTCTCCTCGCAGTCTCTCTCTCTATCTCTCCCTGACTCCGTGCCTTGTCTCGCCTCTCTCTCTTGCCTCTCTCTTCTCTCTCTCTTTTTTTACGATCAGTGGAAACAAGAATATGCTCGGTGTAGTCGGCATTTTGCTTCGTTCATCATTTCGTAATTGTTTTTTAAATAACTTTGCTTTATGTAAACCTCCACCTCTCGCTCACTCTCTCGCTCACTCTCTCGCCCACTCTCTCGCTCACTCTCTCGTGTCTCTCTCCCCGTGTTTATTAGCACGGCTGGCTCCGTACGGTGCGAAAGAAGTTCAGCATACATACATATCCCTGTCTTTGTCTCTGTACTCTCATCTCCGTCTCTCCCTCGATATTGTCTATATCGGTCACTGGCTGTCTTCCCGCCTTATTCCTTTCTCTAGTCGTGTTGTTATCCATCCCCATGTGTAGCGTCCGTGTTGCCGGAGGGAAAATAATTAATGTATATATATTCCCGTGCGGGCCGCCGCTTCAATGTATTTTCAAAGTCCGTGAAATCCAGAATCATAATCTGTATTGGGACTGCAGGAGGAGGAATGCCGTGATCTATGAAGCTCGTTTTCGCAATGTCCAGTAAGGGGCGGGTCAGCGAGTTACAACAGCAAACAACACGACAAAGTAGATCAAAAAGGGGAAGCAAGTCACTACACATAAATAAAGTATATAAATAAAGTGTATAAATACAAATGATGCAAGTACATAGTTTCAGCGAGGACCCCCTCCTCACAGAAGGAATTGCAAAGCCATCAAAATTTCGGACTCCCTCCCCTCCCCCTCTACCCCCCTCTTCCCCTCCCCCTCTCCTCCCTCTTCTCCTCCCTCCCCCTCTCCCCCCTCTTTCCCTCCCTCTCCTCTCCCCTCTTTCCCTCCCTCATCCCCCCCCCTCTCCCTCCCCTCCTCTTCCCCTCCCTCCCTCCCTCCCACCCCCCCCCCGCCGCTTTCCAAACGCGGCCGACACAGAGGTCCCCGCGGTCAATCACCCGTCCGTCCGTGCGTCCTTGGCCCCCGCGCGCTCGCAGTGGCTCCCACATGCTGGACACTCGCGCCCCTTACCTCGCCCACACCCGCCACTCGACCGGTTGACTAACACGGTGGATATTCAAATACTACTTAAATACGGGGGGAGGCGGTGTGGGGCGGATGGGAAGGGATGGGAGTCATCGGGAATAAACAATAAATTACGCGACGACTTTCTGTTGTAAGAATAAGACTATCAAATGAAAAAATGTAATAAATATAAATCAGTATATATATTTCCGTGATTAATTGGATTCGTTCCCAGGTGTCTTGATGACATTAGCGCGCGTGGCTTGGCACGGATATTGTGTGTGTGTGTGTCCATCACCACCCGCTAAAGAGGGGCGCTAAGCTTTTTAAAAGACTGGAATTAAATTCGAGGGGGGTGGAGGTGGAGGCGAGTGGGGGAGGTCGGGGGGAGGGGCGGAGGGTTAGCCGGGGTGGGGGGGGAGGTGAGAACCCCCAAGGGAAATATAAAAATAATGTGAGGAACGCGTCCGACTGGGGGGGAGGCAGCGGAGGGCGGAACGGCGCCGAACGTGGAGAGACGCGTGGCGGTGGAGGCGACACGCGCCACGCGCCACGTGTCATTTTCCCATGGATTTGTTTTATCCTTTGATGGCTATCAGATGCCGTCGTCGAGGCGTGTTTGTGAGTTGTTGTTGTTGTGTTTTATTTATGTGTGTGTCTTTGTCTCTGTGTGTTTCTGTGTGAGTTTGTCGGTGTCTGTGTGTGTCTTTGTCTCTGTGTGTATCTGTGTGAGTGTGTCTGTGTGTCTGTGTCTCTGTGTGTATCTGTGTGTGTCTTTGTCTCTTTGTGTATTTGTGTGAGTCTGTATGTGTCTGTGTGTGTCTTTGTCTCTTTGTGTATTTGTGTGAGTTTGTATGTGTGTGTGTGTTTGTCTCTTTGTGTATCTGTGTGAGTATGTCGGTGTCTCTGTGTGTATCTTTGTGTGTATTTGTCTCTTTGTGTGTCTGTGTGTGTCTGTATGTGTCTGTGTGTGTGTTTGTCTCTTTGTGTATTTGTGTGAGTCTGCAGGTGTCTGTGTGTTTCTTTGTGCCTTCATAGGTGCTCGCTAACAGCACTTGCTCCTACAGTCTGTTAAGGCTATACGGGGGATCTTTGTCTCGTCTTTTTTCTCTTTGTCTTTCCTGCGTGTTTGTTTGCGTGTCGGGTAGCGGTGGTTTAACGGTTCGTGCACCGCGCTACGAACCCAGCGACCCGAGATCGCTTCCCGTTCACGGCCAACACAGGTGACGAACATCTAAACCGGTCCTGTGCCTCCCCTAGGTCGACTCAGCCTCACATGAGTACCTGGTGCGGTGTAAAAAACATCAGCACAGTGGAGACAAAGGCGGCCGAGCGTGGTGCTGGCCACATCACACACCTTTTGCGCGGTTCTGGCCTTATATGTGTGTGTCTTTGTCTTGTCTGTATGTGTGTGTTTTGTCTTTTGTCTGTGTGTATTTGTCTGTGTGTGTCTGTATGTATGTATGTGTGTCTTTTTCTGCGTCCTATTTGTGTGTGTGCGTGTGTGTCTGTGTGCCTTTGTCTTGTATGTGTGTGTCTGTGTGTCTTGTCTGTGTGTGTGTGTGTCTCTGTGTGCCTTTGTCTTGTATGTGTGTGTCTGTGTGTGTGCCTTATCTGATTGTGTGTGTGTGTCTATGTAATCTCTGCAGCCTCCACAAAGTGGCTGAGCCGAGCGCGCGGGCGTTCGTTCACGATGCTTTGTTCTGCGGCGCGGGTTCGTGCGTGCGTGTGATAGTGTGAGTGTGTGAGAGTGTGTGTGTGTGAGAGAAAGTGTGCGTGTGTGTGTGAGAGAATGTGTGTGTGTGTGTGAGAGAGAGAGTGTGTGTGCGAGTGTGTGCGTGTATGTGTGAGAGAGTGTGCGTGTATGTGTGAGAGTGTGTGCGTGCGAGAGTGTGTGTGTGTATGTAAGTGGGGAGCGGTAGTGTAGAAGTTAGCGCGCTGTGCTATGCACCCGGCGAACCAGGTTAGATTCCCGCTCACGGCCAACATCAGTGACGATTATCTGAACCGGTCCTGGACCTCCACTAGGTCGACTCAGCCTCAAATAACCACCTGGTGTGTAAACATCGCTACTGGCGAGACAAAGGCGGTCGGGCATTCTGCTGGCCACCCACCCCCTCGTGTGCCGTTCTGGCCTTCGTGGGTGCTCGCCAATAGCACTTGCCACAAAAGTACGTTGAGGCTATACGGGGGATCTTTGTCTGGTCAAAAAGAGGGTGACGTATCCGAGCATTGCTTGCGCAACGTTCGCACTACGCATGCGTGTGTGTACACGTGCATGTGTGTGTGTGTATACGCGCGTGTGTACGCGCGTCTGAACACTCGCTTACAGCACTTGCCCCCGCAATCTGTGAAGAGGCTGTACGGGGGGTCTTTGTCTTTGTTTGAGAGAGTGGGTGTGTGCGTGCGTGCGTGCACTCGTAATGGAATGACAGCGACTCGAAGACCACCGACTCTGTCCTCCTCCGCGCTCGTTTGCAAAAATTAAATTCGCCCCTCAATCAGCGGGTACAAAAGACGCCTCCTTTCCTTCCCTGTCAACTCCTTCCCCCATCCCCCATTGCTACCCCCTCCCATCCCTCCTCCTCCTCCTCATCATCCTCCGACCGCCAACCCCGCGGGGGATGTCTCACGCGCTCCCCTCCCCCAAACCCTGCCAGGCCAGATTCGGATTCACGGCGCAATATGAGGTAGGCACACAAAGAGCCACGTGAACGGGACACAGACGCAGAATCAGAAACAGAATATTTATTCATAGAATCCGATAAGCTAGAATGCTCTTTTTTCACAGATGCTCAGTCGGGGTAGGTCAGAACGTGACCACAACAAACAATACAAGAACACACAGTTATAGCCGGCACCATGGATATCTCCATACACTGGGTCAGAGCAATACCAAAGCTTGCACCATGGATAGCTCCATACAGTGGGACAGATCCATCCCCATGCACAGCTTCTTACACTGGGCCCTTAGGAAGTAACATGGACAGCTCCATACCCTGGGCCATAGCCTGTTCCATAGACATCACCACAGACTGGACCACAGTCAGTACCATGGAGAGCTCCATACACTGGGCCCATATCCAATCCTATGGACATCTCCATAGACTGGGCCATAGTCAGTACCCTGGACAGCTCCATACACTGTGCCCATCGCCAATACTGGGCCACAGTCAATACCATGGAGAGCTCCATACACTGGGCCCATAGCCAGTCCCATGGAAAGATCCATTCACATGACGATGGCCAGCACCATGGATAGCTCCATACACTGGGCCCATAGCCAATCCTATGGACATCTCCATAGACTGGGCCATAGCCAGTCCTGCTGTACCATGGGAAAATCTATACTCTAGGCCCGTAGCCAGCGCCATGCAGATATTCGAGATTATCAGCGCCGAGAAGTAGACCACCACGTTTGTTGATGTTGACCGTCGGCCGCTTTAGCCGCCGCGTGTTTATTTGGAGGCGAGTCTTCGTGCCCTGTTAAGCGCAGCACGATAACGCGATTACCGCCTGATTGCCGGACCGGGACAATGTGTGGGGTGGAGGGGGGGGCGCGAAATAGCCACGGGAATCGCCCATCATTGAGGCGATTGTGGAGCGGCGCTTGTTAAGAGCTGGCGAGTTCAGTCACAGGAAATCGCTTCTGCCACTGATTGAATGGAGGGGACGCCGGGGTGGGTGGGGGGGAAGGAGTGAGTTGGCCGCGTGGTAGCTCTGGGCACGGGGGGGGGGAGGTACAGTGGGGGAGGGGGGGGCTGAATCCGGGTTGAAGAGTCACCTCTGTGATTAAACCGGGTGCTCAATTGAAGCTAGTTGAGGGTAAGCAATGCTGCAATGATGAACGCAGAGAACCAGCCACTACATTTGTCACGATTGATGAGCGCTGACCCAAAGTCCCCAAAACGCCAAGAGACCAGCAAATACAGCACTATCGCTGGTTGTTTTAGATACCATGTTATGAGAAGTTCGGGACACAGAGGGACTGTGACGGGAGTGAGTGGGTGAGTGGGTGGGTGAGTGAGTGAGTGGGTGAGTATATATATATACACTGGCCAGTTGGATGCAGTCGCCCTCCAACAACAACTGAGGGTAGAGGAGCGACGCTCACAACAACGTCTGGCGTCTAAAATGCAGCAAGGTGGCACAGTACGGGGTACAGCTGGTGCATTTACCAATCATCTGAGTCAGCCAACCCATGGCACCTGGGCCTGTCCCGAGACCTCCTGTCAGCGAGCCTTCGACACTTCACGTGGCCTCAAAGTGCACTTGGCCTGGCACCGGCGCGGTGGTGACGCCACCACCGCTAAGTGATGGCGAATAACGGCTTATTGGTGAAGAGGTGAGTGCGCGTCTCGTTGCGACCTGTCATGGCGGCGGCGGCGGCGGTGGAGGTTGAACATTGCGTGGCAGATGAGACGGAGCGAACTAGTCCAGTAGAGTTCCGCAACGCGGGGGGTAGGAATCAACGGGCTAAGTTCACGGGAACAGGAACCGCGGTGGCACGGAACAGATTTACGAGCAGAACAAAGAACAACGCGCCAAGCGGATCGCGTTCCGTTCCCGGACAATCGACGCGCTGTCGGGACACCCTTTACACATGACGGTACGACCGCTTCTCATTCAAACCGGCGTCCTTTATTTAACAACGCGGGAACCCGTCGAGATCCATTATCTCGTTTACAAGGCGGACCTTTGAGACGCTCATGGCGCTCAGGGACCATGATTAATTTTACACAATTTATTTGCGGGGAAATCTTAATTGTATTTTTAATGGATCCGCTCGGATACTTATTGCTGTGCCCGGGAAATGGTATGTATTTCTGGGTGTCTGTCTGTGTGTGTGTATGTGCGTCCGTGTGTTTGTCTGTGTGTGTGTCCGTCTGTGTGTGTGTCTGTGTATCTGAAATGTCACCGCCCATTTGTCTGTCTGTGAGTGTGTGTGTCCGTGTGTCTGTCTGTGTATGTGTCCGTCTGTGTGTCTGTCTGTGTGTGAGTGTGTGCGTCCGTGTGTCTGTCTGTGTGTGTCCATCTGTGTGTCTGTCTGTGTGTGTGTGAGTGTGTACGTCCGTGTGTTTGTCCGTGTGTCCGTCTGTTTGTCCGTCTGTTCGTATGTGTCCCCGTCCGCCCTTGTGTCTGTACGTGTGTTTGTCTTTGTAGTTGTCTGCGCGTCCGGTTTATCGATCCGTGTGTCCGTGTGTGTGTCCGTCCGTGTATTATTTGCGTGTTCGTGTGTCTGCGGTGTTTCTGTCCGTGTGTCTGTGTGTCCGTATGTCCGTGTGTCTGTGTGTGTCCGTGTGTATGTGTGTCCGTCCGGTATGTCTACTGGACATCTGTGAAAAATAGCTTTGATAGCTCATCGCATTCTTCCAAGTATAAATACATATTCTGATTCTGTCCGTGTGTCTGTGTGTCTGTGTGTCTGTGTGTCCGTGTGTCCGTGTGTCTGTGTGTCTGTGTGTCCGTGTGTCTGTGTGTCCGTGTGTCCGTGTGTCCGTCCGCGTGTGTCTGTGTGGCCGTGTGTCTGTGTGTCTGTGTGTCCGTGTGTCCATGTGTCCGTGTGTCCGTGTGTCTGTGTGTCCGTGTGTCCGTGTGTCCGTGTGTCTGTGTGTCCGTGTGTCCGTGTGCCCGTCCGCGTGTGTCTTTGTCCGCGTGTGGCCGTGTGTCCGTGTGTCCGTGTGTCCGTCCGCGTGTGTCTGTGTGGCCGTGTGTCTGTGTGTCCGTGTGCCCGTCCGCGTGTGTCTTTGTCCGCGTGTGGCCGTGTGTCCGTGTGTCCGTGTGCCCGTCCGCGTGTGTCTGTGTGTCTGTGTGTCCGTGTGGCCGTGTGTCCGTGTGTCCGTGTGTCCGTGTGCCCGTCCGCGTGTGTCTGTGTCTGCGCGTGGCCGTGCGGGTCGGCGCCTGCTCCCCCCCCCCGCACCCGGAGGAGGCTCCCGGCTCGGGCTTTGTCTGCCCGGCGGCTCGTGGCGAGCTCGCCGCTCCAGCAGGACACGGCGATGGCGTCGCCTGGAGACGGAGACGGGAGACGACGATTCGTCGTCTTCGTCATCGTCATCTTCTGCTGCTGCTTCTTCTTCTTTCGTACGGCGGCTGCTGATGTGGATGACAGAGCCACGACTACAATTTCACATTGAAGGTGGTCAAGCGACAGATGACCGCGTCGCGAGCAAGCGGAGTGGTGTCGCTGTGATGATGTCTCCCGCTTCGTTTGTGCGGATCGCGGCATTGCGTCGTTACACGTCGTACCGCGGTCTGTTCTGGATGACCACATGTGTGCATCATCAGGTATCAGCGACTGCTGCCTTGGTCTGTGCAGTTTGATGCGGTGTAGGGGTATGGACCATGAGGAGGAGACGTGAAGCGAGGGAGCCAGGGGATGGAGGAGGCAGAGGGACGGGGAGCGTGAGCTGAGCGGAATGAGGGCGCTTCTCTGCCTGTGCGCACATGCATGTATGCCTGTGCGCGTGTGTTTTAGTGGGGAGCGCGCTGCGCTGCGAAGTTGACGACTCGAGTTCGATTCCCGCTCACGACCAACATCAGTGACGGTAACTATCCGAACCGGTTCTGGGCCTCGACTTAGCCTCAAATGAGTAGCTGGTGTCGGGCGTAAATATACTCTCTGGGGAGACAAAGGCGGCCGGGCGTGGTGCTGGCCACCCACCCCCTCATGTGGCGCGTTCACCTTCATAGGTACTCGCTAACAGCACTTGCCCCAAAAAATGTTGAGGCTATAGGGGGGTGTTTTGTCTTTGTGCCTGTGTGTGTTAACACGTGTGGCTTTGAACGTGTGTTGTGTTCTTTTGTGTGCGGAGCAGAAGTGTAGCGGTTCGCGCACAGTGCAACGAACCGGGCGAGCCGAGTTAGATGTATCTTTACGACCAATAACCGTGGCGGCGAATATTCGAACCGGTCCCGGTGTCCCTCTAGGTCGACTCAACCAGAATTGGGTACCGGGCGCCGTGTGTTAATGTCCGCTCTGGGGAGATAAACGCGGCCTGGCGTGGTGCTGGCCACCCATCACCGCGTGTGTGCCGTGCCTGGTTCCATAGGCGCTCGCTAGCAACACTTGCCCCAACAGTCGGTTGAAGGCTATCGGGGGGATCTTTGTCTTTGCGTGTGCGCGAGTCGTCCCGAGCGCGGGGTCTCTAGGCAGCTCCCCCCCCCGTCACGTGCCCCTCGCCCCCCGTGTCCCGCTGCGCGCGAGCCCAGCGGGACCCTGCTCCTGTTCCCTGCTGACGCGTGCCCAACGCGCCCCGGTGAATTCACTCGGCAAAAAGCACCCCCACCACCCCCCATTACCCCCCCACACCCCCCACACGCCCCAGTACCCCCCTCACCCCCAACCACCCCCAGTACCCCCCCACTCGTGTGGTGTGTAGTGTGTATGTGCATGTAAACGTCGTCACGAGGGAGACAAAGGCGGCCGGGCGTGGTGTTGACCACCCACCACCCCCTCGTGTGCCGTGCCGACCTTCGTGGGTGCCACTCGCTAACAGCACTTGCCCCAACAATCAGTGAAAGCTATTCGGGGGATTTTCGTCTTTTGTTTGGTGCATGTCGCCTCGTCCCCAGGATTCTAACTCCTTGCTCTCGGTTAAAGCGACGGCTGTCGTGGTGGTGGTGGTGGTGGTGACGATGGTGGTGGTGGTGGTGTTTGTTGATGGTGTTGACAGTGGTGATGGTGGTGGTGGTGACGATGGTGGTGTTTGTTGATGGTGGTGATGGTGACGGTGGTGGTGGTTGTTGATGGTGTTGACAGTGGTGATGGTGGTAGTGGTGACGATGGTGGTGGTGGTTGTTGATGGTGGTGATGGTGACGATGGTGGTGGTGGTGTTTGTTGATGGTGGTGGTTAAATGGCGGTGGTGGTGTTTGTTGATGGTGGTGATGGTGACGATGGTGGTGTTTGTTGATGGTGGTGATGGTGACGATGGTGGTGGTGGTGTTTGTTGATGGTGGTGATGGTGACGATGGTGGTGGTGGTGTTTGTTGATGGTGGTGATGGTGACGATGGCGGTGGTGGTGTTTGTTGATGGTGGTGAGGTGACGATGGTGGTGGTTGTTGATGGTGACGATGGTGGCGGTGGTGTTTGTTTATGGTGTTTACAGTGGTGATGGTGGTGATGGTGACGATGGCGGTAGTTGTTGATGGTGTTGACAGTGGTGATGGTGACGATGGTGGTGGTGTTTGTTGATGGTGTTGATAGTGGTGATGGTGGTGATGGTGACGATGGCGGTGGTTGTTGATGGTGGTGATGGTGTCCACTATCACAGCAGCACCGCCTGTACCCGCCTCCCCCGGCAGAGTAATTGTCTCGTGTGTGGTTATGCAGCCGTGAATCTCCGCCCCCCGAGTTCGACTCCCGGCCACGGCTTCCAATCAGTAACGAGCGATGTCCTCCGAGTCGCTCAAACTCGAACCTCACCAAAGCGCATTGACCAGCCTGGTGAAGTATGGTTTAAACAAACCAACCCCGATGAGCGACACGGCGTGGTTCATGTTTCTCGTTGCGTCTATCGCCAGGTTAGGGACGAGATGCGGAGTAAGATGAGAGATCTGGCGAGAGATACGTGTACGTGTGTGTATACGTGTGTGTGTATACGTGTGTGTGTGTACGTGTGTGTGTACGTGTGTGTGTATACGTGTGTGTGTGTACGTGTGTGTATACGTGTGTGTGTACGTGTGTGTGTACGTGTGTGTGTATACGTGTGTGTGTATACGTGTGTGTGTGTACGTGTGTGTATACGTGTGTGTATACGTGTGTGTGTGTGTGTGGGGAGCGGTAGTAGAGTGGTTAGCGCCACGCTGCGCTGTGAACCCGGCGACCCAGGTTCGATTTCCGCTCACGGCCAACACCAGTGACGATTATCTGAACCGGTCCTGGGCCTCTCCTAGGTCGACTCAGCCTCAAATGAGTACCTGGTTCGGTGTGTAAACATCGCAACTAGGGAGACAAAGGCGGTCGGGCGTGGTGTTGGCCACCCACCCCCTCGTGTACCGTTCCGGCCTTCATAGGTGCTCGCTAACAGCACTTGCCCCTACAGTCTGTTAAGGCTATACGGGGGATCTTTGTCTTTGTATATATATACACAGTATGCATATCTGTATGTGTATATATTTACAATATTATTGTCCGTATGTGTATCCGTATCTACGTGTACCAAAGATACCAATCATTATCATCCCGCCTCCCAACAGAACCAGCAATAATTAAATAGCATCAGTCTTTCTCAAGCAATATCACGATTTATATCTTTGTTTTTAAACGACTAAAGGTATAGCAGTCATTTATTTGTGGAAATTAAAATCGGAAACATAGAAGTTTAAAATGAGGCCCGTTACAACCCAGGTGTACCGACTTGACGCGTGTGATATCCCACGTGACGAGGATGATGGTATATTTATATGGCGCGCGTGTATCCTCTTAAACTCTATAATTGACCATGGACGGAAGCACATTGTCTACCAAACTTAATTTCTTGTTTGAAACAGAGAGAGAGAGAGAGAGGACGACAGAATACATCGGCCGCGTTATTAGCGAGAGTAGCCCACACACGCCCGCGTACACCACAGCTCACGCAGGGGCTCGGACGCGCTCGCACTCGCGGGCGGTTACACCCTAACACGCGCACACGCCGCAGCTAGCGCTAGCGCAGTCCGCAGCTAGCGCTAGCGCAGTCCGCAGCTAGCGCTAGCGCAGTCCGCAGCTAGCGCTAGCGGCCACACCTGCGAGCGACTACCTCCACGTGCGCTCGTGCTGAGGCTGGTCCCTCGCTCGTGCCGCGCGTCCGCCCACGCAGCCGCTCCGCACGTAAGTCACAGCCACCACACCGATGCTCTGTGCTAACTTTTATTCACGGCACAAACCCCGCACTGCCCCGAGGGAATATTCCGCGAGTGGAGCCTAGCTTAGGGACCCTTCGGATGAAAACCCGTAGTGCCAGGCGATTCCCCGCCAGGACACTCCGTGTGTGTGCGCTGCGTGTGTGTGCTGCGTGTGTGTGCTGCGTGTGTGTGCTGCGTGTGTGTGTGCTGCGTGTGTGTGCTGCGTGTGTGTGCTGCGTGTGTGTGCTGCGTGTGTGTGCTGCGTATGTGTGTGCTGCGTGTGTGTGCTGCGTGTGTGTGCTGCGTGTGTGTGCTGCGTGTGTGTGTGCTGCGTGTGTGTGTGCTGCGTGTGTGTGCTGCGTGTGTGTGTGCTGCGTGTGTGTGCTGCGTGTGTGTGTGCTGCGTGTGTGTGTGCTGCGTGTGTGTGCTCAGTGTGTGTGCTCAGTGTGTGTGCTGCGTGTGTGTGCTGCGTGTGTGTGCTGCGTGTGTGTGCTGCGTGTGTGTGCTCAGTGTGTGCGCTGCGTGTGGGTACTCAGTGTGTGCGCTCCGTGTGTGCGCTGCGTGTGGGTGTGCTGCGTGTGTGTGCTGCGTGTGTGTGCTCAGTGTGTGTGCTGCGTGTGTGTGCGCTGCTTGTGGGTGTGCTGCGTGTGTGTGCTGCGTGTGTGCGCTGCGTGTGTGCGCTGCGTGTGTGTGCGCTGCGTGTGTGTGTGCTGCGTGTGGGTGCTCAGGGTGGGGGCCAGGGGGGAATCGCGGCGCTTGCAGAGTTGCCCCGCTGCCGGGGCACCACAAATCCACGCGTGTTGACTCTCCCACTCGCTCCGCTCGAGAGCGCGCGAGAAAGAGATCTCATATAAAATTGACACCCTTTTGTTCGTCTTTAAAAATATGGAACCAAAGTTATACTCCTGTTAAAATAATCTTTGACTCGAGTTTGCTTGCTGGCTGGGTTCCTGTCCACCCTAACAACAACAACTCTGTTGGTAGTGGCGGCTGTGGGGCCGTTGCCAACGAAGCTAGCTGGGTAGCTGGCTACACGAGATTTTCCGTGTAGCAAATAAACATTGAGTTTGAGTTAAAACGGCGGAAGAAGACATCATAATAATACTGAAATAATAATAATTACTACTATAATGAGCCAGGAATGTGTGTTTGTGTGTAACGTGCGTGACGTCACTCCACATGCCGTGCCGCACCCCCCCCCCGTCATTAACATTCATGAGCGGGTGGATTTTTACACTCACGCAGAAGAAGGTCGAGCGGAAAGACATTTTTTTAAATCGCAAATTCGCTGTAAGTTTGACGTTTCTTTATTGAAAGTGAATCTAATAAATAATTATACGCAGCAACAAAGTGGATTTGGTGTCTTTATTTATTTCTTCAGCACTTGAGACAAAAGGTAAGTCTAATTTATGCTTCATCACGGGATCTCCTTTGCCAGTACCAAAATATGATAATAGGTTTTTCCCCTTTTTTCTGGCAACAAAACAGCTGTGTTAAGATGTTAAAACATCAAACTGAAACCTTTTACAAGGGATAATGTCTGCGTTAACCACAATGCTTGTGGTCAGAATGCAAACAAACAACATACTCAAATGAAGATTATACTCTGATGATATATGCATTTCGATTTAAAGCTTTCGTGACTGCAGGGATTCATCTTCTTGGTTCTTTCGGTAAAGTCACGTAGAAGGGAAGTAATACAATAATAATAATAAAACATAATAAAATAATATAATAAATTAATATAATAAAATAGTATAATATAATAATATTATATTATTTTATTATGTTTTATTTTTATTATTGTATTACTTCCCTTCTACGTGACTTTACCGAAAGAACCAAGAAGATATATGCATTGTCCTTGAAACTGATTGGTCCACACCAGAGACAGCTTTCTTTTGAGCCTCGTCTCAAACGGTGTTAGACCAGAGGAGGACACACCGCCTTCTCAGTAACGCGGTAGTAGATGCGTTCCTGAAAAAGTGTCGCGTTAAGCGAGCAATTGCTGATCTGTTGAATCTCAAGTCCACTGCGGCGTCAACTCGGGATGCACTCAACCCATGGCGGGACATAGATCCGAGATCGGTGCACACCGCCGCCTTACCGTATCACTCCGCGTAGGCGAATCACTGCACCGCTCAGGCGCGCAGCTCAAGAAAGTAGTTCATCGTTGACTGCTCACAACCCGCGTTATAACGGGGGGCGCGTTACGCGGTGTGCAAAGAGTGTTCCCCTAATGGAAGAACCGCGTCATAGCGAAAACTCGTTGCGTAAACCGGAGTTAAGTAATTACCGTAGATGTATATTGATATTTCTTTTATTATTCTAGATTTTTAACTATCGCCATTTTTTAACTCTAGCTGTAAGAATAGTTGTGAATACAGCATTGCTGCAGAGACGCTGTTCCATTGTTATTCCTGAAATTATCGCGCTTATGGATTCATGTTGGTATTCTCTTTATTATTGCTGCTATAATAATACATGGTATTGTGATGATTCCTGTTATTATGTGTATTACTGTCTAATTGTTATAGTTATTAAGATGATTATTGGGGTAGATCTGACCCTTGAGCTGTGATTGTGTCTGTGATGCCACAGCCCCTGTCCCCGTGTCCCCACGTCCCCGTGTCCCCGTGTCTCCGCGTGTCTCTTCTCTTCACCAAATGGCGGATCCCACCTCGGGCTACATTTCCGCGTCTCCACTTGAGACTCCCACACACGTGGTGGTGAGAGTGTGATGGTGAGAGTGTGATTAGTGGGGTGGTAAGAGTGTGATGGTGAGTGTGGTTAGTGTGATGGTGAGATTGTGATGGTGAGTGTGGTTAGTGGGGTGGTAAGAGTGTGATGGTGAGTGTGATTAGTGTGACGATAAGAGTGTGATGGTGAGTGTGATTAGTGTGGTGGTAAGAGTGTGATGGTAAGAGTGTGATGGTGAGTGTGATTAGTGTGACGGTAAGAGTGTGACGGTGAGTGTGGTAGTGGGGTGGTAAAAGTGTGATGGTGAGTGTGATTAGTGTGACGATAAGAGTGTGATTAGTGTGATTGGTGTGGTGGTAAGAGTGTGATTAGTGTGATAGTGAGCGTGTGATGGGTGTCTGATATGGGAGCGGTGGCGCAATGGTTAGCGCACTACGCTCCAACGCGGCGCCTCGAAATCGATGGCCGATCACAACCAACGACAGCGAATATTTTAGACTTCCCCTAAGTCGACTCAGCCTCAATATGAGTACCTGGCGCGGGATGTAAACATCAGCACTGGGGATACAAAGGCGGCCGGGCGCGGAACTGGCCACCCACCCCCTGGTGTGCTACAGTGCAGGCCTTCATAGGCGCTCGTGCACAGCACTTGGCCCCACAGTGTGTCGAGGCTATACGGGGGATCTTTATCTTTGATGGTGTGGGTGATGGAGGGTGATGGCAGATGGGGGGGGGAGTAAGGAAATGAGCAAGGATAGGGGAGCGTAGAGAGGATGTAGGAGAGAATGACGGGAGATGGAGGGGAGGTGCAAGGGAGACGGAGCGGAGGTAAGAGGGAGATGCAAGGGAGATGGAGGGGAGATTGAAGGGAGAGGCAGGAGAGACGGACCACGTGAGGAACTACACAGGGCGCGGAGTCATATGTGGTCAGTGAAGTGAATCGCCTCCGAGCGCGGCCACTGACAGAAGCTTCCGCGGAAGAAAAAAAATAGCGCGTCCTTCAAATATAAAAATAATCGTGCATTGTTATTTAATCACTGAAACATTTAATAATAGTAAGAGTACGGAGGGTGCGTTTACAGCCTTGTGTCGATCCACTGCTGATGCAGACCTCGCCACGTTGTGGCTGTCATGGTGGTCATTCGATCATACTTCACCACGTTGGGCAGTGCTGGTTTGGTGCAGGGAGCCGGGGCGGAGGAAAGGCCCCGAACCGGTTCAGACATCACCCGCCAGGTGCGTTGGCCGTGGCCAGGAGCCGAGGCTAGGACGTGCTAACCGCTGCGCCACCGCTCCCTACACAGTGCCCCCCCCCCACCGCCATCAGCGCGATTCGACAAAAACAACTCCGAGGGGAGCTCGAGCGGCGCGAGCAGCGCTGCCGGTCGTGCCAGAGAACGGCCCGCGGAAGCGGACACTGCAGAACTCCCACCGAGGAATAGAACCGAGTCCCCGTGGAGAGGCCTCTGCTGTCGCTGTGCGCGACTTGGCCTCTCCCCGTGCGGCACGTTCGCGCGCATCAAAGCGTGGAGCCCCCACCCCTCCCCCCCTTAATCCCCCCCCCCCCCACTAACCCCCCCGCCCCCGCCCCCCCCCCCCGTTCCAGATGGACAGAGTTAATGACAAATCGCTTTTAAACCTGGTGTCGATTTTGGAGGTCGTGTCGATGTGTCCTGGCCGTGGTGGTGGTGGTGATGGAGGTGGTGGTTATGGAGGTGGTGGTGGTGATGGAGGTGGTGGTGGTGATGGAGGTGGTGGTGGTGGTGGTGCCGGCCGTGGTGGTGGTGGTGCCGGCCGTGGGGTTGGAGGTGGTTGTGGTGGTGGTTGCGGTGGCGGTGGTCTCGGCCTTTCCTCGGTGCCACTGTTCACTCCGTCTGTACGGGGATATAGCGTTGCCCCCTCGCACGAGGCGTCGGTTTTCTCCGCGTGCTCTGGTTTCCTCCCTCGTGTGTGTGTGTTGTTTAGGGTATTGGGCTGCTGCTCTAAAAGTCCACGTGATGATAAGCCACTTCGTTGAGCTGTCATTTGTGGCCTGAAACCGAGCTGCGTAGCTCAGTAGGGCCTTGCCTGGTGAACTAACAAAGAGTCTAAATAGTCCAAATGTATCTACGTGTACAACGATGACGATAATAAACACAACTCATTGCCTGGACACATCTCACGAAATGTGGCAGCAGCAGCAGCACCCTCCTGAGCAAGAGTCACGGGACTCCCGGATAAATCAACCAACTCACAATGTCTCTCTCTCTCCCTCTGCCGCATGTTGTTCGGATACCATACCCAGCGTGTCGCCTGGGGTGCAGGGAGCTAGCGAAGAAGATCTGGTTTAATTGCGGGTTTTACTTCCAACCTCTCTGCAATGGGCCATAGCGCGAAACGTCGACAATGTTGAGTGTATTTGGGTCGCGATTTGTTTCAGAACTCATTGGGGTTCTCTGTGCGCGTCTGTGCGTTAGGTGAAGTTGGAGTTTGTGTGTATTTTTAGTGGTGGGTGATTCTGCTTCTGCGTACGCGTTAGCAGCTCTGCGTGCGGAGAGAATGAGAACGCGGAATGGATTTAAGGGGGAGGGGTTTAATAATTTATTTACGCACGGTTCTGCTAAATCCGCGCTAAGCCTCGTGTCTCGGTTTTATGGGATTGGTATTAGGGGCGACGGTGGGGAGTCGGAGACACGGGGGAGAGACAGAGACAGTGAGAGAGACGGAGACACGGGGGGGAGACAGACAGTGAGAGATGGAGACACGGGGGAGTCGGAGACACGGGGGAGAGACAGAGACAGTGAGAGAGATGGAGACACGGGGGAGAGACAGAGACAGCAAGACAGATGGGGACACGGGGGAGACAGAGACAGGGCGAAAGATGGAGACACGGGAGAGAGAGATAGACGCAGACACGGGAGAGAGACAGAGACAGGGAGAGAGATGGAGACACGGGGCAGAGACAGAGAGATGGGGACACGGGGAAGAGACAGAGACAATGAGAGAGGCGGAGACACGGGGGAGAAACACGGGGGAGAGACAGAGAGACGGAGTGGAGACGGAGGAGGAGATGGAGGCAGACGGGGGGAGACGGAGAGACGGGAGTGGAGAACCTGAGTGGCAGGGAGATGTTTGGCTGTGGGACAGGGAGAGGTCGAGGGCGACACGTGAACATGGAGGGATGGAGACGTGAGGACAGCGAGACACGGATACAGGGAGACACGGAGACAGGGTGACAGGGAGACAGGGTGACAGGGAGACAGGGAGACAGGGTGACAGGGAGACAGGGAGACAGGGTGACAGGGTGACAGGGAGACAGGGAGACAGGGTGACAGGGAGACATGGTGACAGGGAGACAGGGAGACAGGGAGACAGGGTGACAGGGAGACAGGGAGACAGGGTGACAGGGAGACACGGAGACAGGGAGACAGGGAGACAGGGTGACAGGGAGACACGGAGACAGGGAGACAGGGAGACAGGAGGACGGGGTGACAGGGAGACAGGGAGACAGGGAGACAGGGAGACAGGGTGACAGGGAGACAGGGTGACAGGGAGACAGGGAGACAGGAGGACGGGGTGACAGGGAGACAGGGAGACAGGGAGACAGGAGGACGGGGTGACAGGGAGACAGGGAGACAGGGTGACAGGGTGACAGGGAGACAGGGAGACAGGGAGACAGGAGGACGGGGTGACAGGGAGACAGGGAGACAGGGAGACAGGGAGACAGGGAAACAGGGAGACAGGGAGACAGGGTGACATGGAGACAGGGAGACAGGGAGACAGGGTGACAGGGAGACAGGGAGACAGGGAGACAGGGAGACAGGGAGACATGGAGACAGGGAGACAGGAGGACGGGGTGACAGGGAGACAGGGAGACAGGGAGACATGGTGACAGGGTGACAGGGAAACAGGGAGACAGGGAGACAGGGTGACATGGAGACAGGGAGACAGGGAGACAGGGTGACAGGGAGACAGGGAGACAGGGAGACACGGAGACAGGGAGACAGGGAGGCAGGAGGACGGGGTGACATTGAGACAGGGAGACAGGGTGACAGGGAGACAGGGAGACACGGAGACAGGGAGACAGGGAGACAGGGAGACAGGGTGACAGGGAGACAGGGAGACAGGGAGACAGGGTGACAGGGAGACAGGGAAACAGGGAGACAGGGAGCCAGGGTGACAGGGAGACAGGGTGACAGGGTGACAGGGAGACAGGGAGACAGGGTGACAGGGAGACAGGGTGACAGGGTGACAGGGAGACAGGGAGACAGGGAGACACGGAGACAGGGAGACAGGGAGACAGGGAGACAGGGAGACACGGAGACAGGGAGACAGGGAGACAGGAGGACGGGGTGACAGGAGGACAGGTGGACACGTAGCATCATGCGAGGCTCGGGGATTATCGCTGATCCTGGAATCATCTCCTCCGCTAATCCGAGCTGCGGTCACCGCACAGCTGATGTCTCTATCGCGCACAGCCAGACAAACAATTTACATACAGAGCACAAAGACAAAGATCCCCCGTGTAGCCTGAACACACGTTTCAGGCAAGTGCTGTTCGCGAACACCTATGAAGGCCGGCCCGCACACGACGGGATGAGTGGCCACGCCTGGACGTCTTTGTCTCCCGAGTGGTGATGTTTACACACCGCACCAGGCACTCGTTTAACGCTGAGTCAACTTAGGGGAGGTTCGTAGCGCACTGCGCCAACCACTGCGCCACCGCTCCCATTCACACAGATTTGCAAAAGTAAATATCCCCCGCATAGCCATATCGATTGTTTGGGGCAAGAGCTGTTCGTGAGCACCCACGAATAACGGAACTAGGAAGACAAAAGCGGCCGGGAGTAGTTTTGGCCACACTACCATTTCGTCCGCTGTGCAGTGGCTTCATGTGTGCTCGCTAAGAGCACTTGCCCCGATAATCCGATTAAAGCTATACAGGCATCTTTGTCTTTGTGGATATGGGGGGCACGAACATTGGCCCATAGACTCACACAGAGAGCCATAGACTCGCTCACACAGAGAACCATAGACTCACACAAAGACCCATAGACTCGCTCAGAGACCCATAGACTCACACAGAGGCCAATAGACTCACACAGAGACCCATATACTCACACAGAGACTCATAGACTCACACAGCGACTACTAGACTCACACAGAGACCCATAGACTCACACAGAAACCCATAGACTCACACAGAGGCCCATAGACTCACACAGAGGCCCATAGACTCACACAGAGACTCATAGACTCACACAGCGACTACTAGACTCACACAGAGACCCATAGACTCACACAGAGACCCATAAACTCACACAGAGACCCATAGACTCACACAGAGACCCATAAACTCACACAGAGACTCATAGACTCACACAGCGACTACTAGACTCACACAGAGACCCATAGACTCACACAGAAACCCATAGACTCACACAGAGGCCCATAGACTCACACAGAGGCCCATAGACTCACATAAAGACCCATAGACTCACACAGAGACTTATAGACTCGCTCAAAGACCCATAGACTCGCTCAGAGACCCATAGACTCACACGGAGACCCATAGACTCACACAGAGACCCCTAGACTCACACAGAGAGCCATAGACTCACTCACACAGAGACCCATAGACTCACACAGAGACCCATAGACTCGCACAGAAACCCATAGACTCGCTCAGAGACCCATAAACTCACACAGAGACCCATAGACTCGCTCCCAAAGAGAACCATACAATCACACGGAGACCTATAGGCTCACACAAAGACCCATAAACTCACACGGATACCTATAGGCTCACACAGAGACTCATAAACTCACTCACACAGAGACCCAAAAACTCACACAGACAAACGAATGGAAGTGATGGCCAGACTTTACTGATACGGCTGTGATGGATGTGTGGATGTCTGAATCGTTACCGTTCGTGTCGGAATTTCCGAGTAAACTTGGCAATTAATGAACTGCGCTGATTTAAGGGTTTAGTGAACATATTTTAATGGTCTTGCTGTGCTCAAATAATTACGTTTAGGCGACCCTATTTCAAACTACATTTATAAGTAATGATGCGAGCAGGAGAATCTAATAATCGAAACATTAATGCAATTTTTTACTCAACATCGTCATCATCAGCCGTGTCCAATCCACTGCTGGATGAGCCGATTGGAACGGCTCCTCCATCTTCACCGCGGTGGTCGCCTTCCTTACGATATCATGAAACCACTGGGAGCCACGCGCCACGATGTCATCCTCGAGATGGACAAAATCATTTCTATAGAACTGGTTTTTGTTCTAGATTTGAAGCTTTCGTGACTGCAAGGATTCATACTGTTAGGTTTTTTCGGTAAAGTCACGTAGGTAAAAAATTAAAATAATAAATTAATAAAAGTAATAATATAAATAAAATAAAATAATAAATCACGACGTTTCGGAAGCCACACAAGTCTCCGTCATCAGGTGGGACCGTCACAGCTAGATTTACTGTATTAAATAATAATGATTTATTATTTTATTTTATTTGTATTATTACTTTTATTAATTTTAATTTTATTTTTTACCTACGTGACTTTACCGAAACAACCTAAGAGTATGAACTGTTTTTTGTGTTTAGTTTGTTGTCCTTCTACCGCACCTCCGATTATCGCGGTTGGCTTCGTACGGTGTGAAAGAAGTTCAACAAACATACGAATCGCGGAGGGGATGGACCGATCCCGCTTGGCTGAATCCCTTTGGGGGTTCATATTTTTGGTTGTTGCTTTGTGGGAGATTTAGGGCGATTGTTGAGATTAATTTAGTTTGAATCTGATTCGTGTTATTTGCGTGTGTGTGTGTAAGTTATCAAGCCCCTAGGTTCGGTATTAAAGGACAATCACACGACTCGGAGCCTGGATTATGCCGGAGATGGGAGGGAGGCAGGAAGGGAATGCGCGTGGTGGTCTTTCCCTTCATGAGTCCAACAACATTTATGCAGCGATTGAACTCCAGTCGAGATTATACGAGATTTGTGTGGGTGTGTGTGTGTGGGTGTGTGTGTGTGTCTGTGTGTGTGTGTATGTTGTGTGTGTGTGTATGTTGTGTGTGTGTATGTTGTGTGTGTGTATGTTGTGTGTGTATGTTGTGTGTGTGTGTCTGTGTGTGTGTGTGGGTGTGTGTGTGGGTGTGTGTGGGTGTGTGTCTGTGTGTGTGTGTGTGGGTGTGTGTGTGTGTATGTTGTGTGTGTGTTGTGTGTGTCTGTGTGTATGTGTGTGTGTGGGTGTGTGTGTGTGTGTGTGGGTGTGTGTGTGTCTGTGTGTGTGTGTGGGTGTGTGTGTGTGGGTGTGTGTGTGGGTGTGTGTGTGTGTATGTTGTGTGGGTGTTGTGTGTGTCTGTGTGTGCGTGGGGAGCGGTAGTGTAGTGGTTAGCGCGCTGTGCTGCGAGCCCGGTGGCCCGAGTTCGATTCCCGCTCACGGCCTTTTACCTGTGACTATTAGCTGAACCGGTCCTGGGCCTCGCCTAGGTCGACTCGGCCTCAAATAAGTACCGAGTGCGGTGTGTAAACATCGCCACTCGGGAGACAAAGGCGGCAGGGTGCGATGCTGCCCACTCCACCTTGCGCATTGCGCTCGCCAACAGCACTTGCCCCAAAGGCATTCGGGGGATCTTTGTCTTTGAATGTTGCGTACATCATCAACACCAGCTGCAACTGGGACCAGGCTACGTTGGGTTTGAATGGGGCCTCTTACGGCCACACCAGAATAATGGTGGGCGTGTGCAATCTTAGCTACTCGTTTGAGGCTGAGTCGACCTAGGGGAGGCCCAGGACCGGTTTAGATAATCGTCACGGGTGTTGGTGGCCGTGAGAGGGAATCTTACTCGGTAGCGCAGCGCCCGAACCACACACTCAACACACGCTCACAACACTCACCACTCACATCACACACTCACCACTCACATCACACACTCACCACTCACATCACACACTCACCACTCACATCACACACTCACATCACACACTCACCACTCACATCACACACTCACCACTCACATCACACACTCACATCACACACTCACCACTCACATCACACACTCACCACTCACATCACATCACATTCTCACTCACGCATGTGGCGCTGGTAGTGATCGATGCTCAGTGCAGTCCATGTGATCAGCAGCTAAGGCCCAGTGATATCAAGACGGTCACGGGAACCAGCCGACGAGGGCTCGCGATTATATATTTATTTATCGCCGCGAGCCTTTATCGATTTATTTATGTAACTTGTGTCCGTGTTACTTGGTTTATGGATCGGCTTCTCGCCGTCGCAATCCGCATCGCGTGCGAGTGTTCGTGTGCATGCTTCATCATCATCAGCAGCAGAATACACTTCATTGTTATCATCACCATCAGCTGCAGCCGCACAATAATCATCATCATGATCATCATCATCTGCAGCTGCAGAATAATAATCATCATCAGCTGCAGCTGCAGAATAATCATCATCATGATCATCATCAGCTGCAGCTGCAGAATAATCATCATCAGCTGCAGCTGCAGAATAATCATCATCATGATCATCATCAGCTGCAGCTGCAGAATAATCATCATCAGCTGCAGCTGCAGAATAATCATCATCATGATCATCATCAGCTGCAGCTGCAGAATAATCATCATCAGCTGCAGCCACAGAATAATCATCATCATCTGCAGCTGCAGAATAATAATCATCAGCTGCAGCTGCAGAATAATCATCATCATCAGCTGCAGAATAATCATCATCATCATCATCAGCTGCAGCTGCAGAATAATCATCATCATCATCTGCAGCTGCAGAATAATAATCATCATCATCAGCTGCAGCTGCAGAATAAACTTCATGATTGTCATCGCCCGCCACAGCATTCGTATCAGAATCATCAGCATCAGGAGGAGGAAATCTGGTGGGAGAACACGAGGAGGATATGAGCGGAACATGTAAAAGATGATGGGGGGAGGTGAAGGAAGAAACAGGGCTACAGGAGGAGGAGGAGATATGGATCATGGACATCTGTGAAAAAGAGCTTAATATTGCATCGGATTCCTCCAGAATAAATAAAGATTCTGGTTCTGGAGGATGTTAAAAGTGGGGGGGGGCGGTGCGATGGAAGATGATGGGGGTGGAGGAGGAGAGAGGAGGAGGGGGGAGGAGGGGGGGAGGAGGGGGGACGACATTGTGGGGTGACGAGGAGGTGGACGAGAGAGGAGGAGTGGAGTAGATGCTCTCCGCTGATGTCGCAGGGAGTTCGATGTTCGCCGCGGGAGGAGATTGATGATTCCTGCTTGGGCCGTGTTCTTCGCTGTTGGGGGTAAGAGAGAGGGGGGGGGGCTGTTAGAGGGGGTTGTGGTGGAGAGGGGGGGGGGTGAGGGGAGGGGTTGTAGTGGATAGAAGGTTTCAGGGGAGGGTTGTGGTGGAGGGGGGGGGGTTGGGGGGGTTGAGGGGAGGGTTGTGGTGGAGGGGGGGGGTTGAGGGGAGGGTTGTGGTGGAGTGGGCGGTTGGGGGGTTGAGGGGAGGGGTTGTGGTGGAGGGGGGGTTGAGGGGGGGGTGCTGATGTTTTCTCTCGGTGTGTCGAGGAGGGAAGATCGATCCGATATTAATTCCGACGCACGCGCAGCGTTCCTCACCACGCGTGTAATGAGAATTGAACAAAGGCTGTGCGCGTGTGTGTACGTGTGTGCGTGCGTGTGTGTACGTGTGTGCGCGTGTGTGTACGTGTGTGCGTGCGTGTGTGTACGTGTGTGCGCGTGTGTGTACGTGTGCGCGTGCGTGCGTGTGTGTGTGTGTACGTGTGTACGTGTGCGTGTGTACGTGTGCGCGCGTGTGTGTACGTGTGTGCGTGCGTGTGTGTACGTGTGTGCGCGTGTGTGTACGTGTGCGCGTGCGTGCGTGTGTGTGTACGTGTGTGCGTGCGTGTGTGTACGTGTGTGCGCGTGTGTGTACGTGTGTGCGTGCGTGTGTGTACGTGTGTGCGTGTGTGTGTACGTGTGCGCGTGTGTACGTGTGCGTGTGTGTGCGTGTGTGTGCGCGTGTGCGCGTGTACGTGTGTGTGTGTGTACGTGTGTGCGTGCGTGTACGTGTGTACGTGTGTGTGCGTGCGTGTGTGTACGTGTGTGCGTGTACGTGTGTGCGTGTACGTGTGTGCGTGTGTACGTGTGCGTGTGTACGTGTGCGCACGTGCGTGTGCGTGCGTGAGAGCGGTGGCGCAGTTGTTAGCGCGCTGCGCCTACAAACCCGACAGAGACCCGAGTCACATTCCCGCTCACAGCCACCAACACCACAGTGACGATTATCTGAACCGGTCCTGCGCCTCCCCTCGGTCGACTCAGCCTCAAATGAGTACCTGGTGCGGTGTGTAAACATCGCCATTAGGGAGACAAAGGCGGCCGGGCGTGGTGCTGTCGAACCCACTTCCTCCAAACGACAATGGCACACAAAGACAAAAACAAAGATCCTCCGTATAGTCTTAACGGACTGTTGGGACAAGCATTGTTAGCGAGCACCTATGAAGGCCGGCACGGCACACGAGGGGGTGGGTGGCCAGCATCACGCCCGGCCGCCTTTGTCTCCCTAGTGGCGATGTTTACGCACCGCACCAGGTACTCATTTGAGGCTGAGTTGACCGAGGGGAGGCCCAGAACCGGTTAAGATAATCGTCACTGGTGTTGGCCCGTGAGCGGGAATCGAACCGGGATCGCCAGGGTCGTAGTGCAGCGCGCTAACCTCTACACTACCACACACTGACACACACACACACTGACACACACACACTGACACACACACACACTGACACACACTGACACACACACACTGACACACACACACTGACACACACACACTGACACACACACACACTGACACACACACACACTGACACACACTGACACACACACACTGACACACACACACTGACACACACACACTGACACACACACACACTGACACACACACACTGACACACACACACTGACACACACACACTGGCACACACACACTGACACACACACACACTGACACACACACACTGACACACACACACACTGACACACACACACTGACACACACACACTGACACACACACACTGACACACACACACTGACACGCACACACTGACACACACACACTGACACACACACACTGACACACACACACTGACACACACACACACTGACACACATGCACACTGACACGCACACACTGACACACACACACTGACACACGCACACACTGACACGCACACACTGACACACACACACTGACACACACACACACTGACAAGCACACACTGACACACACACACTGACACACACACACTGACACACACACACACTGACACACATGCACACTGACACGCACACACTGACACACACACACTGACACACACACACTGACACACACTGACACACACTGACACACACACACTGACACACACACACTGACACACACACACACTGATGCATACTGACACACACTGACACATACTCACACACACACACACTGACACGCACACACTGACACACACACACTGACGCACACACACTGACACACACACAGTGACACACACACACTGACACACACACGTAACCTCACACACACACACACTGACACACACACACTGACACACACACACTGACACACACACACACTGACACACACACACTGACACGCACACACTGACAACAACAACCGCCATTCGCCACTAAGTGGCGGTGACGTCACCACGACGCTTGTGCCAGGCCATGTGCACCCTGAGGCCACGTGAAGTGTCGAACGCCCGCTGGCAGGAGGTCACGGGGCAGACCCAGGTGCCACGGGTCGACTGACCGAGATGACCGAGATGACTGGCTGATGCACCACCTGTGCCCCCTACTGTGCCAACTTGCTGTGTTTTAGCCACCCGGCGCTCCGCTCGTTGTTGTGAGCGTCGCTCCTCCGCCCTCCGTTGTTGTCGAAGGGCGACTGCCTCCAACTGCCCAGTAGCGTCCTTCACGAGCCTCCTCCACTGAGGCCGATCTTGACACCGCTGGTACCAGTCATCGGCAAGTCCACTCAGCTCCACGTCCTCCTGTGCCACATCACTCCATCTCTTCTCTAGCCCGTGCCGCGCCCGTTTAGCCCCCTCGATCCGGCCGAACAAAAGCTGTTTAGGCATGCGGTGGCTGGGCATGCGGGCTACATGACCCAGCCAACGCAGCCTTGCCTGCCGGAGGAGCTCACTGATGGGACTTTGCCCAGATCTTTCAAGGACTTGTGAGCTCCTCACACAATCCAGCCTGGTTAAACCCAGGATGGATCGTAGGCAGGCCAGCCTAAATGTTTCCAACCGGCGAAGATGCTCCACTAGGGGGGTCCACGTTTCGCAAGCGTAGAGAAGGGAGGGAATGACCGTGGCCGAGAAGACCTGAAGCTTCGTGCGGAGCGACAGACCAGGTAGCTTCCACACAGCGTTACGCAACCGATGAAAAGATATTGCCGCTCGACTGATTCGGAGTGAGACCTCTGCTGATAAACTGGAGCCGGTCATGAGCACACTGCCCAGGTATGGGAAACTCTCTACTCTCTCCACAACTGCCCCATCACCGATTGGGAGTTGTGGGGGCGGAGTGCCCGATGGTACAAAATACCCAGGCAGGTGCTTAGTTTTGGTGGGGCTGATGGTAAGGCCCCACCTCTTAGTGGCACGCTCCAGTCTCAGCAGCAGCGTCTCCAACTCCTCTTCTGAATGAGCAGCTATTACCAAATCATCGGCATACATAACGTGGTTGACCAATAGGGAGCCACACACTGACACACACACTGACACACGCACACACTGACACACACACAACCTCTCACGCACACACAATTTAATCCCCCCCGCCCCCTCCCTCGCGCTGTCTCGCGCCGTCACGTGGAGGAGGAGGAGGAGGAGAGGGAGGAGGAGGAGGTGATGGGGCTGTAATTATTCTCTTTCCTTCCGAGTCGCTGCACGCGGAAAATGACCGCGCTGTCTCGGAACACCTGCGGTGTGAGCACATAATGGCCACCCGCCTCCATCACCACCCCCATCACCATTCACCACCCCCATCACCATTCACCACCCCCATCAACCTCCCCATCACCCTCCCCATCATCATCCCATAACCCTCCACGATCACCCATCACCATCACCACCCCCATCACCCTCCCCATCACCACCCCCATCACCATTCACCACCCCCATCACCATTCACCACCCCCATCACCATTCACCACCCCCATCACCACCCCCATCACCATTCACCACCCCCATCAACCTCCCCATCACCCTCCCCATCATCATCCCATAACCCTCCACGATCACCCATCACCATCACCACCCCCATCACCCTCCCCATCACCATCACCACCCACATCACCCTCCCCATCACCATCACCACCCCCATCACCACCCCCATCACCATTCACCACCCCCATCAACCTCCCCATCACCCTCCCCATCATCATCCCATAACCCTCCACGATCACCCATCACCATCACCACCCCCATCACCCTCCCCATCACCATCACCACCCACATCACCCTCCCCATCACCATCACCACCCACATCACCCTCCCCAAAACCCTCCACTATCACCCATCACCATCACCACCCCCATCACCCTCCCCATCACCATCACCACCCACATCACCCTCCCCATCACCATCACCACCCACATCACCCTCCCCATAACCCTCCACTATCACCCATCACCATCACCACCCCCATCACCCTCCCCATCACCATCACCACCCACATCACCCTCCCCATCACCATCACCACCCACATCACCCTCCCCATAACCCTCCACTATCACCCATCACCATCACCACCCACATCACCCTCCCCATCATCATCCCCATAACCCTCCACTATCACCCATCACCATCACCACCCCCATCACCCTCCCCATCACCATCCCCATCACCATATTCTATCACCATCACTAATTCTCTCCCATCCCCTATCTCCCATATACCACGAGCATCGCAATCATCATCATCATCTACTGGACATCTGTGAAACTATTGGACATCTGTGAAAAGAGCTTAATAGCACATCGGATTCCTCCGGTATAAATGAATATTCTGATTCTGATCACCATCACCACCATCAGAAGCAGCAGCGGCTCGCAGCTTGGGCTGCCTGGTGAACAGGAGATGGCAGCAGAGAAATCGTTTCTTGTTCCCATCTGTGCGGCCACTGATCTCTCTCGAATGGAATTTGTCAAACATTAAGCTAAATTATAAAACTGTTTTATTTTTATTTTACCGGGTAAGTGATCCACTGAGCTACGCAGCTCTTCTTGAGAAGCGACCTGGCCACAAGTAATTGCTCAACGAAGTGGCTCGTCGTCACGTGGACATTGATAGCAGCAGCACAAAACTCTAAACGCGAGTTTATGAATGTGGAGGGAAACACCTGGAGATAAATCCACGCGACCACGGGGAGAGAGAGACATGCAAACTACAAATGTACAGCAGGCGTCAGAGTCGGGATTGAATCCATGACCTCCTGTATACCAGGCGAGGTAGTTAACATCTCACCACGAGGAGAAAGAGACACGCAAACTCCAAATATACAGCAGCGGGCGTCAGGGTCGGGATTGACCCACGACCTCCTGTATACCAGGCGAGGTTGTTAACATCTCACCACGAGAAAGAGACACGCAAACTCCAAATATACAGCCTGCGTCAGGGCGACCTCCTGTATACCAGGCGAGGTAGTTAACATCTCCCACCCACCGTGGCGCCAACGAAGCAGTACCCTCACCAAGACGGGTCTTGGGCCTCGGTGAGGCTATCCTCGGTAAATAAACAAACACCACCACCACCTTCATCATGGTGCTTTCATTTCCACATTGGCGCTAAAGTCGTTTGGGGGAGATGATAGCGGGGGGGGGGGCGGCTGTGGCGCGAGGGGGGGTAAGCTCAGTGATGTGTGTGGGGGGGGGGGGGGCACGGGGGGTGAGGGGTGGAGGGAGAGCGGGTGATAATTCTAGACAGTCTCTCAGCAATTTAACGCGCCGTAGTAATTGCCCGTAATGATTGTCGTCTCTTTGTGTGAAGGGGGACGTGGCGGGGGGGGGGGCGGGGGGGCGGCAGGGGGGGGTGGCAGGGGGGGCGGGGGGGGCGGGGGCCGGGGGGGCGGTGTTAGCCACGGACCGTTGCAGATGCGCTCAGGCGTGGACTCGACGACTGCGACTGCCTCGCGACCCCTCGTCTCCCACAACCACCTGTGTGAGTCTGTGGGTCTGTGTGAGTCTGTGTGAGTCTATGGGTCTCTGTGTGAGTCTGTGGGTCTCTGTGTGAGTCTGTGGGTCTCTGTGTGAGTCTGTGGGTCTCTGTGTGAGTCTGTGGGTCTCTGTGTGAGTGTGTGGGTCTCTGCGTGAGTCTCTGCATGAGTCTGTGGGTCTCTGCGTGAGTCTGTGGGTCTGTGTGGGTCTGTGTGAGTCTGTGAGTCTCTGTGTGAGTCTATGGGTCTCGGCGTGAGTCTCTGAGTGCGTCTGTGGTTCTCTGTGAGTCTGTGTGTCTCTGTGTGAGTCTACGAGTCTGTGTGGTTCTCTGTGTAAGTCTATGGGTCTGTGTGTGAATCCGCTGCGGTGGTCGCGCTGAGCGAGACGCGGCATGGATGTTGCGTTGTATTGCGCATTGGGATGCTGCTGCTGCTACCACTCTTCTGCGTCTCCGTTGGAGCCGCAGAGCCACAGCGCCTCTCAGAGTCGCCGCTCCGCATCTCACGGGAGCCGCGGGGAGAGACGCGCGGCTCGAGAGCGAGGGGGGGGGGGGCCTCGCCCTCCAGTCACACGCGTGGCTTGGATCGGGTACAGACACCCAGAGACTCGAGTATACACCGATAGACACAGACACACGGACTCACATATAGAGACTGATACAAATAGAGCCATAGACACAGAGACCCACGGACTCACATAGAGAGTGATACAAATAGACACAGACCCATGGGCTCACATAGACCTCGAGACCCCTAGACTCGAGACGCATACCTCTCATCAAGACCAATAGACGCACAGAGAAACCCAGACTCACAGAGAACCGTATTCTCTAACACGTGTGTGCATATATGTGTATAAATAGTGGTTGGGGTATTGATTATATTCATAGGCAGCTTCCCTCCGTTGCCAACAACGTTTAGAGATGTTGAATTAAAAATGTCTTGGTTCTATATTTTTTATCACCTTGCCTCATTATAACTCAAAAGTACAAATATGTCGGTTACGCTTGCCAAGGCATTTCAAGTTTGTACCACACAACAAAGAACCCCCGTGTAGCCTGCACAACGCTTTGGTGCAAGTGCTGTTAGCTAGCACCTCTGAAGGCCGACACGGTACACGCTGCGGGGGTGGCCAGCACCATGGTGCAGTCTAAATAATCTGATGCCGCCTGTCTCCCCAGTGGCGATGTTTACACACCACAGCATGGACTCGTTTGAAGCCGAGTCGACCTTAGGGGGAGGCCCAGGTACCGGGTCGGATAATTATCGTCACTGGTGTTGGCCGTGAGCGGGAATCGAACTCGGGTCGCCGGGTTCGTAGCATTACGCTACCGCTCCCCCCCTTCCTATCACCACCACGAACATCAGCGTTGACCTCCAGTGAAGCTGCCGGCACCGTGGGAGCGACACGGCGGAGGTCGTGCCAAACAACACGTTTGGTGCGCAGGCGGCACAACGGTGAAAACACATCGGGGGGGGGGGGGGGGAAGATAGTAGCTGAGCTGATTATTGCTTAAAGTTTATTTGGGAAGGAAAAAAACCGAGCGGTTTTTGTGTGCGATTTAAAACAGGCACTCTCCCGTCTGTGGGATACTCGCGACAGCGAAGGCGTGCAGACATCGCAGACATCGCAGAGAGCAGCAGCAGCATCAGAAGCGATGAGTTCCATGCTTGGGTTGTCGCGCGCTGCGACCGACGGGCTAGAGGGAGACTTATCGATGTCACAACGCAACCGCAGATTGAACTCAGGTCATTCACAGTCGAGGGGCGGGTCACGTCGCACGAGTCTCAGAGCTCGGTTGGGGGTGGTCACCCCCCCCCCTCCACCACCCGTTCCCCTCCCGCAGCCTGTGGATGGACTGGGCTCCGGCATGTCAATGTGGAACATCCCATCGCTGTATCATGGGGCCTTTTGCCAGTATCAAAGTATGAAAAATAAGAATAGGTTTAACCCTTTCTGGCAAGGCTAAGACCGCTGGGGCTCGAACAGAAGATCCATCGGCTCAACTCCATCGCTCGTTTGAACAGGGAAGATACTTCTGGAGCCAGATTCGCATTTTGATTTCAACTCGAGGAGGTGTGACCCCGTGGCTCCACCACGATGGCCAAGGGGGAGCAAGAGTGGCGGATGCAATGAACGGAGAAAATGAATGGAACGCGAGAGGGGAAGGAGGAAGGCCGGGACGGAAGTCACTGCCTCAGATGAGCGGCAGGGAGAGGGGGGGCAGCGCCAGGCCGGAAGAGGAGCAGATGAGAGGGTGATGGTGGCGAAGAGGAGAACCGAGAGGGAGACGAGAGAGAGAGAAAGGAGCGCGCAGTAGTGAGCTGCACGGACAAGCGGCGTCTGTTTCCACAGGGGGCGGGGAGAGGGACCCAGAGTGGTGGTGGCGGGGGGGGCACACGTAAGTCACGTGATATACGGGAGGCTTGAGCCGATTTAGAAATACAGATAAACACTGCATCTCATCGTCTCTAGATCGGTGGTGCTGGACACGAGGTCCGCAAAGCCACGCGCGGTGGTCCCCAGAAGCTGGTTGCAGGCACGAAGGTCAGTTTAACAAAACACCGGATGCTTGCCGCGCATTGCACAACTGTCGAGGTTGTTTCCACGACTTAAATATCCGCCAACTGATGCCATTGGTTGTTCGCGCGAAAAATACACGTGGCTGGTGCATGGTGGTCTGCGAAAATTGTTGAAGGGCCGAAGGCGGTACGCCGATCCAGGAAGTGTTGGGAGCCACCGGCCGACACGATCATAACTTCTCCATCGTGGTTAAGCATCGCTGTTTTCGGAGGATGTTGAGAGAATAGGATGGGCAGGACCAAGGGTGACAAGTTGTTATGAATTAGGGGACATTGTGCATATTGCAAAATGTCGATGCTGGACTTCGTTCGAGGAAGGTGGCATCTACAAGGAGTAGGAAGCTCACAGGGGGCCCTACAGCAACGCCTCATCATCCTTGGAGAGGGGGGGGGGGGTAAAGGCGAGAGGAAGACAAAGACGGACATGGTGGTGGTAGGGAGAGGGGAAGAGCTTGTCCCGAGAGGGAGCTCTGGCGATGTACGCCGTCTGGAGAGCCGACAGCGACTTCCATGGAAATGTCACAAAACATTTCGCCAAAACTCGGGACGGAACGGAACCATTTGCCACCACCACCACGACTCACCTGGCTCCGAGACTTAGTCAGAGGTAAGAGGGCACTTAACCGGTCGTACACAAGGCGCATACCAAAGTCATTAGGCTCTTAAATAGATTATGTTTTTTGATAATAACCATGGGGTCAAGCATAGATATCATCATCAAGTATACAGCGTAAAGCTTGCATATGCATAGCACACGGTGAATTCACAAAAACGCTAGCTACACAAGTGTCAGATCATTGCAAATAAACCACAAAAATCTTATGTTGGTAAAGCTCTGCATATTTTTTTGGCGATTAATTATCATCAACAAATGTCCATATGATGTAACCGGGCGAGAAGTCTGCCGCTTTGTCATCTCCCCAACAGCCACGACGGGTGGAGCGGCGGTACCGTTGGTGGGTCACGCAACCGCGATAACGAGCCGAGCTCCGAGTCCCGGCATCGGTGGCACGGAGTGAAATCCGAACCAGGTCTGCTCCCCCCCCCCATCCCCCCCAAGATTCGATTTGGGGGCAAGTTAAGATTTTTTCCACGTCAGGCATTGTTGAGTGACCAACTCTGGCTTGGCGAGACGATAGCCGCCCCACCAAGTAATGTTCTGCACGAGTGAATTGTGCGAAAATAAAATCAACGGCGAACTTGTTCACCTATTTGAGTTTGTTTGTGCGATGCCAGCTCAAGTTGACCCTTGATGATCTGGGCTCATTTGGAGGGGTGACGAACATAAAACAAGACCACAGATAAATCAACACATTTGCAAATTAGGCCACGGAACAAAGTTATTATTTATCGGCGTAGAATGGAGGTGAAGAGTGTAACGTACCTACGACTGTTTATATTGCGTCTTAAAAAGTGACGGGTTAACTCGCCGACGTGTTTGAGGTCACGTGGGGGATGGAGGGGGAGGGCAACGAGGCGCCGACTCACGACGAGTGAGGCGCGGCTCACAATGAAGCCGCCGCTCGACTCAATAGATATTTGATCCGATGTATTTTTGCAAGCACGGCTAATCCAGCCGCTCGGATAATACGCCCAGAGATGAGTCAACTTTCGGCAACGGAAAACATGGAGAGGATCAGTGGATGGTTCGGCGGCGGCCACCAGTAGGGCCGCCATTTGGAGTCTCCGGGTCCAAAAAAACCCATGAAATGTCGTTTACCAAAAACTGTCACCACCAACAACGCATCCACCCCCCCCCCCCGCCCCCCACGGACGCACGCGGTACGAAGGCAACATGCTCCACTGGGAAGCAGACCTTCCGTCTGCAACAAGGCTCTTGTTGGCCGGGTTACTTTCCCCTTTTTCCACTGGCACATCCGAGCCGAACCAGCGCGGCGGAGCCGGAACCAAATCGCAACAGTCCAGCCTCACGACAAGACATGCGAATCTGACGAGGGGCCGAGCAGGGCAATGGGCGAGCTTAAAGAAGCCGCATCCACCGCACGCGACGTCATTCGGTACGCCGTGCCGGTGCGGTGTCACCAGGTCACGTTCTCTTACACAGGATTCTACGGCACCTTATTGCAAGGCGCTTGCCCACACACACGTGCGAGGCTCCGCTCGTTCGCCGCGCCCGACGTTGGTGGCCTGGCTCGACTCGCGCAGTGGAACAAAGACAATACCGGCGCCTCCCAAGCCGGGCTGGTTTAGTTGAGCGGCGGAACGGAGGGATTTGTTTCCCCGTCAGCAGGCAAATTACTCGCCGCTTAGAGTGGGGCGTGGTTTGGCAGCGCCCATCTTCACAACAGAGCAGCTTCCGTTTTTATTTTTAAAACACGGATGGCTCGACACCGCCGCGTCGCGCCCTCGCCACCCCGCACCTTTTGCCAACAATAACGACACCCACACCTCTTCTTCCTAAGAAGTTAGGCGCGCCAACCATAAAACTAAATGTAACAAACAAAAGGCTGCCACCAAACAAAAATACTTAGGCGCAACAATAACAATACTATTAGCGTTGTTCTCAAAACCCTTTTGCGAATCGCTCAACGCAGTTTTATTCTATAGATCCGCGCGTCACCGTGATCCCAACACTCGCGGTGCGTCGACTCCCCGGCCGGAGGCAGACTCGCCACCATCGTCAACATCGTCTCTCCGAGAGTGGGTGATTCAACGAGCACTGCACCATTTGGGAAGCTGATGTTTGTGTGTGTGTGTATATACTGGACCCCGTTACGGGAAAGTGTAATTTCCACCACTGGCTCAGGCCATTCCGTGAACTTATTGTTACTTAAAATTTTCTGTGGCCGGCCGGAGTCCGATCCTGCCACTCACTCCTCGGGGTGCGTTGGTGGTGGCGGCGGCGGCGGTGGACATCAGTGGCCTCCGTAGTTGTGCTTTTCCAGCCGCTCCGTTAGCGACCGTGTGAGCTCGACGCTTGGCGTAGGAGAGGTCTCTCACGCCAATGCGCCGTCTCAAGTTTACCGGCGGCCCAAACTTCACGACGGCATGCCACGCCAACAGCTCACGCCGTCGTATGGGTAAGGCCGACTTGGCGGGAGCGAAGTTATTATTTTTGTCGCTGCAGTCATCGTCGTCGTCATCCTCATCAGTTTTCGACGTGCAGAGCGGTCGCGTGCGTGCAATTCTTGTCGGCGGGACATTAAAAAAAAAGTTCCGTTGGTCCGATCATGGACTGCACCGGGCTGATAATCTCACCAAGATATTGGCTGGGTCCATGCTGGGTAAACTGCAGGCGGTGTGGCACGTGACTAGCAGTTGTTAGTAGTAGTAGCCACAGCCCATAGCGAGAGATATACTGGATGCGGTGTTCTGGGTGGAGAAAAATATTTTCCGGTTCGTCGACCTAAAACGGACCCCCGGCTGTACAATGAACCCCGGTCGTTGTGATTAACCAAGGGATAACAAAAAAAAAAACTGACACCAATAATAATTATAATAACATCAACGGGGCTCTCTCTGGTCCGCCATCACGCCGCCCATTTCCTTCGGCGCGGTGCGTGCGGCTCAGCCTTGCGGTGCTTCCCGTCCGGCGCGGCGTCACCGTCGCCGTGGTCTTGCTGCCGGTGTCACCAGTAGAAGGACTTGGTGAGGAAGCTGGCGGCCGAGCTGAGCCAGCTGCCGCCGGTGTCCTTCTTGGCGCCGACGCGCGACACGGCGCGCCCGTTCTGCCGCACGGGGCTCTCCTCCTCGGGGAGGTAGTCGGGCAGCTCCTCGTTCTCCTCCAGCCCCTCGGAGCACTGCTCCAGCGACAGCAGCACCTGCCGGCGGGCGGGCGGGTGAGAGGGTGGACAGGCGAGCAGGTGGACAGGTGGGAAAGGTAGGTGGCAGGGCTAGGTGGGTGGTGGTGGCATGGGGGTGGGGGGAACGTCACCGTCCACGCGCTCACCTCCTCTCCGCTCTCGTTCTTGATCACCTGCTGCGCCGACATCACCTTCGTGGCAGCAATCGCCGACGCCAGGCACTGCAAGGAAAGCGACGGAAGGGGGGGTTCGTCGGCTTGTGTGGGCACGCACGCCGCAGGGAGGACTCGTGATAATGAATCATGACGTTGAGTTTGGTACATTTGGTATTCGGGTTATTCGCGCACGGAGGGAGGCGCTGCCAAGTTGTACACACGCACGCACACGCCCCGCGGGGAGTTTGACAACACCGGGGGTGGTGGTGGGCCACGCCGCCGCGTGCAATCCCAGTTGGAGAACTGGCGGTGGAAGTTTTGAGGCGTTGACTGTGACGCGGTCACTTTCACAACGCGTTCGATGCGCACGCCGCAGTACTGACCGGGGCGGCCACTGGATTCGGCTACCGTGAACTTCTGCGACAAAGCGGCGAATGTGCGGACGCGGGGTCAAATCTTTGCACCGCGTTGTTTGTGGTTGCGGTCACGGGGATATTTCTCCGGATCCTCCGGTTTTTAACCTCCACATTTCAGAATCAACGTCACGCGCTTTGAGTATTTGGTTGCTAGAATTATCCACATGATAAGCCACTTCATTGAGATATCACTTGTGGCCAGGTCGCTTCTGTAGAAGAGCTACGTAGCTAAGCTGGGCCTTACCTGGTAAATACAAAAATATAGTTTAGTTTTAGTCGTTTGAACATTTAGTTTTATTTTGTTTGGTTCTGTGGGCTCGTTTCGGCAGTTTTACACGTACACCGCATTGCTTTTGATGTGCCCACGATAGAGACGTTTCGTCTCAGAGGGCTCTCACCCTGGTTATAAATAAACTTGACGGAATTGAAAAGGGTGACATGACAGGACTCCATGAATATCTAACACCTTTCCTTCCCTTCAAGGGGCTGTTCTCCCGCACGGGGGAGACGCACCCAACTTAGCGAATGTTTTGAATGCAACACTTAAGCTTCAAGTTTTTGTTATTTTACTTTTTAACCAGATAAGGGCCCCACCTGAGCTATGAAGCTCTTTTTCAGAGGCGAGCTGGCTATCACAAATGACACAGCTCCACTAAGTGGCTTGTCACGTGGACATTTATTGCAGCCAAATACACTAAACACCTGGTGTGTAAATGTGGAGGGGAAACCCGGAGGACCCGGAGAAAAATCCACGTGACCACAAGGAGGACATGCAAACTCCAACTATACAGCAGCAGGCAACAGGGTCGGCATCGAACCCACGACCTCCTGCACACCAGGCGAGGGAGTTAACATCTCGCCACCGTGGCACTTCATACAAGTGGTAAGAGAGTTGGGCCGGGCGGCTCAGAGATCCTGGGGGCGCTGAGCTGGCCACTGCCTAGACCTTTTACACCACTTGGGAAAAAAATAATCAGTTGTCTGTGACTAAACCTGATTACATCGCGTTCTCAAGGCAAGCGAGTTGACTGCGCAAATTAAAAGATGCATGAAACGATGACCGTTAAAAACCGAACGTTACCCTTGTTGGTTTGGTCGTGTGGGAAAGTGCTGCCCCCTACTGCGCGGAGACGCGTTTCCGTCAAGCGACGCCGATGGCGGCACAATTGGAAATACATTTTCGGGGAGGGGAGGGGGAAAGCCCCCCAAACGTTAAAGAAAAAAATAAAATCTGGAGGTGGCGGAGGGTGGAGGGTGGTCGCATAACAAGCGTGGCGAGGGTGTGAATGAGTGGATCCCTTCCCGGTGCGTCTGGATTGATATCTCTCTCCCCCAGCCTCACTCGGCTCTCCGTCCCCTCTCTCACTCATTGGCCTGCAGTGACGCCCCAGGCTGTAGCCGTAATGGGTGCGCACAGCTTCTCATTAGAAGTGGCCCGCGGTGATTTTGCCGGGCTAAATCCCGGATGAGCCCGGCAGCGGACGGGAGAGAGAGGACAACAAAGCCAGCCCCCTCCTGACGTCGCACAATCGCGACGCGCGTCTCCTGCGCTCTTGGCTCACGGTCACAAAACCGCAAGTTCGCATCCCGGACGGGGTTCAACTCTGGCTTTTACCATCATCATCATCGTCTATCATAATCAGTCATAATCTATTCACTGCCAGATGAAAGCACCCCCAAGCCTGCGCCATGCAACAATCCGTTTGGCTCCATCACAAAAGACAAAGATCCCCTTAAAGAGACTGTTGGGGCAAGTGCTGTTAGCAAGCACCTATGAAGGCTGGCGTGGGGGGGCCAGCATCACACCCGGCCGCCGCTGTTTCCCCATTGCGGACGTTTACACGCTGCACCATTTACTCGGGGAAGGTCCAGGACCGGTTTAACTATTCGCCACACCTTCACATGCACAGCACTGCAGAGCTTGGAGAGGAATTTGGCACCAGCTCTCCGCACGACCGCTGCCATTCCCCGCCCGCCTGCGGCTCCTCCGAGTCGTTCTCTCTCCCTCCGAACACCGTGCGGCGTGTTACAAGTTGAAATTACGATTCTCGTTGTTCTTGGTGTTACTCATCCCAACAGTCTGTTAAAGGCTTACGCGTGGGACCTTCGCCTGTGTATGTGTGCGCGCGTGGTGCGTGCGTGATGCGCGTGTGGTACGTGTGTGTGCGTGCCTGTACGTGCGTGCCCGTACCTCCGCCTTGAGCTCCGTGCGTATGCGCACCACACAGCGCTGGCTCGCCATCTGGAACGTGAAGCTGATGACGCCTCTCACCTTGAGCAGGGCGTCCTCGCACAAGCTGCGCCGGCCCTGGCGATCCCAGCACAACACGCACACGCAAGGCAAAGGTCCCCCGTGTAACCTACACGGGCTGTTGGGGCAAGTGCCGTTAGTGAGCAACACCCGGTGTCACAGTCAAATTTTTCCGAATTTTCCTGGAAATCACTCAATTGGGATCGCGCGCAAACAGCGGCAATCATCGCCTGCCCTACTGGCAGACTGATGCCCGCTTGCAAGCCGGGTGCTGAGTCACCTCGTGCTGCACAGAGACAGCTGCCACTCGGGGTGCCCTTTCGAACGTTGGGAGCGTGTAAAGCGCTCTGAGATGCCCCTTACGGAGGCCGCACTATTAAACACAAACCATTGCAATCGCTCACCTTACAAATCCCAAGTCGGATACTAACACTGCGGCCTGAAAGAAGAACTTACATGAGAGGTGACGTTTCAGGGCAGTGGTCCTTATTAAGAGACACGCAAGAAGAGGGCTCACTGACCGACAAGTCGCCAATTATATATTTCTTCTGAAGGCCACGATGCTATTGCTAAACGTGTCGAGTTAATTGCGTTGTTAATTGTGCTTGTGCACCACTGCCAAGGCAGTGGCAGCAGCGCCACCAAATAATTTGCTTCATCAATCCCCTCTTCAACCACTCCCGCCTGTTTGTTGTTGTTGTTGTTGTAACGTTCTGACCAGCCCCGACCGGACATCTGTGAAAAAGCGCCTCACAGCTTATCGGATTCCTCTCCAGCATAAATATAACTTTGATTCCGATTACGAGACGCGACACAGAAATCTACGGGAGACAGGGAAAGGGGCCGTCGTTGAGATGGCGATGGGGGCGCGCGACTAACCCCGTCGGTCAGGCCGTCGATGTGCAGCGTCACGACCTTGGCCTTCTTGTTGGTGTTGCCCAGGAAGAACTGCCCCTTGCGGGGGCGCGTCGTCACCCCGCCGCCTCCTCCCCCCGGCACCGCCGTGGTGGCACTGGCCGGGCGCGTGAGCAGCTCGTGAATCTCGGCGGCCAGGGAGCCGGCTTCGTGCAAGCGCTCCTTCCTGCGTGGGGGTGGCGCATTGTTCACGAGCGCGCGCGTGGAGCGTGGAGCGTGGAGCGTCTATGTGCAAACTGGCATCTTTCGCTTCATCCTGTCGCTGCTGGCTAAAGGAACATCCACTAGACGGAGCTCTAGGGTGGTATTATATTGGAAAATGTGGCCATACCCACACTTTGCCCCACCACACGCAGCCGACCGAGGCGTACCCATTTACAATGCCAGGGAACTGCCGCGTCAAGAAATTCTCTCACAAAAATCATCAGATCAGGAGAGACCTGTAATTAAACTGGCTTCAAAAGCACAAAACTGAGTTAATGGTCTGAGCATGGTCACTAATGACCGTGCAAAAAACGGCACCAAATTAAATTGGGTTCTACACTTATCTCGGTTTGACTGTCAGGCAACAAACACTCCCCTCCATGATGCAGGTTTTTTTTGGTTAGATCGTGTAAATATATTTACGCTAAAGCGTCCGTGTTAAACACGACCCCCATACGCAGCTCCAGTGGTGAAGTGCTGCCCTCTACTGCGTGTGGACCAGAGAACCTGGACATCTGCTTCTGTGGGCCGTTCTGCAACGCTTCTCCGCTGCGAGAGATCCGAATGAACGCTTCGCGTCGTGACGCCGATAGCGGTATGGTCGGGATAACATCGTGTGGTCAAAGAAGGATACTGACAGAATAGAAATGTGTGTTGAACTTCTTTGGCACCATACGCATCCAACCGTGTTTATCGGAGGTGCGGGGAAAGGACAACTAAACAAAAAAAGCAGTTCTAAAGAAATTACTTTTCAATCTAGATGTAAAAGTGCATAGCTCCAGTGGCTTCCTAATATCGGAATAGCGCTCCAGACAGCCGCAGAAGTGCCGTCATTGTTTATAGAAATGGAACGTTTCAAAACAAATTACATGAGCTTGTTTGCAAAAAATCTCTAGCAATGAATTGTCGCACCCAGAGTTTAATGCATTCATCGTGAGCATAACGATTGGGAGAATTAAATAAACGAGTTGTTATAGAACCGAATAGGGATGATGTCACAGTGGTAAACTTATTGTTAGCACAACTGGAATTGAAATCCAGACGCGCGGCGCGGTGAGTCTTTGTTCGGCGGCTGGCCAAAAAGCCGCCGCTGTTGCGAAGATGACCGGAGTTTGCGTGACGGTTTATGTTCCTTGACGTGAAAGGAGCGTAAGGGTGAGCGAGATCCATCCGTTCCTGTCTCACGCACTTGTCGATGATGTTCTGCAGGCTGAGCAGCATGCCCAGCTCACTGCGCATCCTCTCCCGGTTGGCCGTACTCTCCGCCAAATACCTCAGCGCCTGGAACAAAGAATCAGAATGTTTACTTACACTGGAGGAATCCGATGAGCTATAAAGCTCTTTTTCACAGGTGTCCAGTAAGGGCGGGTAAGAACGTTACAAAGACGCAGCCGCCAGTCATCGCGCGAGGTGCGCTGCGGTGGTGAGATATTAACTCCCTCGCCTGGTATACAGGAGGTCGTGGGTTCGATCCCGACCCTGACGCCTGCTGCTGTATATTTGGAGTTGTGCCCATCTCTCTCCCCGTGGTCGCGTGGACTTTTCTCCGGGTCCTCCGGTTTTTCCCACCACATTTAGAAACGTGCGTTTAGAGTATTTGGCTGCTAGAAATTACCACGTGATAAGCCACTTTGTTGAGCTATCATTTGAGATCGCCAGCCCGCTTCTCAAAACGAGCTACGTAGCTCAGTGGGCCTTACGTCGTAAAATAAATAAACATCGTCACGAACACGACTGGAGCGAGAAACGCAAAGCGCCAGGAAAGAGCAAGGGCTCCACTCGCTGGACTGCAGAAGCAATTTCACTTTTGGGCATCGACAGCCCCTTGGTAGAAAAATGTGTATTTTGGTGCTTTAGTCGTGAATAAAGTGGATGGATTCGTACATGTATAGGGCTGCAGGATGTGTGTACTGGTAGACGTGAACGTACAAGTGTCTTGTAACGCATGTGTTGGACAATGACGATGACGACGGTGGTGCCGACAATGCCGATGGTACACAGGCAGACAACGCATCAGTGGTGGCGCAACAGCAACGACCTTTAGCAGCGAGCCAATGAAAGTCATTCGAGACGAGGACTCAAATAGCAGCGTTGACAACTCGTTACTTTAAAACGACACACTGCCTAAAATAACAAGAGGGGTTTGTTATGTGGAGGGGCTGGTGCAGTGGCGCAGTGGCGCAGCGGTTTGCGCACTGGGCTACGAAACACGGCGACCAGAGTTTTATTTCTGACCACAGCTGACCACAGCTTGACGTCCGTAGCAAGTGACACCTCTGAACCGGTCCTACGCCGCATCCTTCACCAATATGCACTGACCAGAATGGTGAAGTATGTTCACACATGTAGAGGGGGAGCCAATTGTCCAGAAGTTAATTGCCAAAAAGCTATATATACGTATTTTGTTGTTGGCGGTTAGATTTCACCACGACACGCGGCTTCAAAGTGCACCCAGCTTGGCACAAAAAAAGAGTCTTAATGGTGTAACTTCCAAACATTGGCGAGTGGTGGCACTACTGGGTTTGAGCCGGTGTCTGGTTAGCTCGTGTGGTTAGGAAAGGGGCGAGTGCACGGGTCGAAATCGGTACAAAACGCCACGTTTCTCCAGACGCAATGCCACGCGGCTACGGAGCCGTTGGATGTCGACCACTGGGCTAGTGTCTTGCTGGAGATGGGGATGTTCACAATTTACCCTCCCCAACACGACCTGCCAAGCAACGTGCCCGTATATACTCCCCATTCATACCGTTGGATGCAAAGAGGATGGGGCTAATGTGGAATTGAAGAAACATCAAACTTACCCTGAATGACGGCTGATCCTAGGAGGAGGGGATGGGTGGATGTCGGACGATATTTCGCTCGTTATCGTTGTCATACCCCCCTCTGCACCCCAAACCCCCACCACTGCCCACCCCTCCGCCTTGGTTAGGCAATTACCTGAACAAGCCCCTTTTTTTTGGGAGGAAAGCTTATCCAGAGGGCGTAATCTCTAGACACGCAACAACCCTTACTCCCGTACATTCACGTGCCCTCTGTCATGACTGTTGATTTGGGTTCAATAACAAAAAAGGAATGTAAACTGCCAAGTGCTGTGCCGGAAAACGAACCGAACCGGCGACCATTAAACCACGGCAGCATCCGCGAGGAATTTAAACACCCTATCCGTGCAAATCCTCATCCCTTTGTATGTATGTTGAACTTCTTTCGCACCGCACGTACCCGACCGTGCTAATTGGAGGTGCAGGGCAAGGACAACAAACAACACACAACAAGGAGTTCTAAAGTAATTACTTTTCAATCTAGATTTACAAATGCATAGCTCCTGTGGCATCCTAATTTCAGACTCTTTATTTATTCTGGAGGAATCCGATGAGCCACAAAGCTCTTTGTCATAGTCGTCCGGGAGTCTTTTCCACAGACGTCCGGTAGATACCGGAAAGGGAGCGCGTAGGCAGCGTCGGTCGCCGGCGTTTCACCTGCAGCGCCGAAAACACAACGTCGGCGTCGTGGTGGTCGAGGAAGAGGACGAGCCCCGGCAGGCAGCCGTGGTCCCTGACGATCACCTCGCGGTTCTGCGGCTCCGACGCGAGGTCGCGCAACTGGGTCACCACCGACAGCGCCTGCGGTCGCTCCTGCTCGGCCATCGCTCGCGGCGACGTGAAGGAGGAGGGAGGAGGAGGCGGCGGTAGTGGTGGTGGCGGTTATGGAGGAAGATGGGGAAGGCAGTAATCGCAGCAGGAGAAGGGAGTGATGATTACAGAAGATTAAAGAGGAAGGGGAGGAGTGATAATTCTGGAGGAGGAAAATATGTGGAGGAGATGGAAGAGGACTGGCAGAAGAGGGGTAGAGAAGATGAGGGAGGCGTGAGGGGGACACGCGCGTCACGAGTTGAATATCTGGGGAGTTGCGCTGCTTGAGAAGGACTGGCCAGGGAAGTTGGGCGGGTGGGAGGTGAAGAGAAGACGAGGATGGAGGTGACAGAGGGGCCGGGTGATGACACTGATCTCACAAGGCACTCTGGAGCCGTGCTGGGGTGGAGGGTCGTGGCTGGGACGTGGCGAGGTTCTGGTGAACAAGGCCTCCTCCTCGAGGTGTCCTTGGCAGGGCCTGAGGGGGAGAGACATGAAGTTGCGGGTAAATCTCAAGACGCAAACTACACCATGAAGCATGGTCAAACAACCCCTCCGACCGACACGGTGTGGCGGAGACTTTCATCCAGCAGTGAATTGACACAGCGCTGTGTATGTTTGTTGAACTTCTTTGGCACCGTACGGAGCCAACCGTGCTAATCTGAGGTGCGGGTGAAGGACAACTAAACACAAAAAGCAGTTCTCAAGGGATTAGTTTTCAATTTAGATGATTTCAAAGTGCATAGCTCCAGTGGCTTCTTAATATCGGAAGAGCGTCCTTGACGGCCACAGAATGCGCTGTAATTATTAATAGAAACGGAACGTTTGAAAACAAATAACACGAAGTTTTGTTTGCATAAAATCTCCCAAGTCACAAATTGCCACACGCATAGTTCGATGCATTCGTGAGCGTAACGATTGAGAGAATTAAACAAACGCGTTGTTACAGAACCAACTGGGGATGATGCCACGGTGGTGGAATGGTGAGCACGAATAATGGTGAACACGACTGGAGTTGACATCCAGACACCGTCGGTTACATTTCTCGGCGCAAACTGTCAAGATGACAGCCGAGACGGGGGACATACAAACACACACTTGCAAACAAACACCAAACACACACACTGGTGTGTGTTTGGTGTTTGTTTGCAAGCCAGCGGCAAATGTGGTTTTGTTTTGTTTCTCTGCCAAGTGTGGCTGGACACCAGCGGCATTAACGCCGTCAACAGCAACTTCACAACTTGAAACTCGCCCAAAACTAGCAACACAACCACGTGTTGTCGGACTCCGGAAGGTGACACCTCAGAGCTACTTCCGAGGCCTCTTATAATTTGCCTCTTTTAAAAAACTTATCGAACGTCCCCAACAATCCATAACACAGGCTGTTTGTTTTTGTTTTGGGTTAGATCGCGTAAATATATAAATGCGTCGCTAAACCCGCCAACACCCGACACAGCCAATTAGTAAGGATCGTCACGTAAACAGAACATGGCAATTTGTTACAAGTACAGCAACACCGGTGTGATGGTGGAGCAAATCGTGTTGTGGACTTGGCTCTCCAACACGCCGGTGTGCTGCACTCGTTAACGAATCCACAAAACGAGTGTGTACTGAACCAGTGACGAATTGTCACGTTCCGTTCACCTGACAACCCCCAACGAATTGGCTGTGTCGGGTGGTGGCGGGTTTAACGACTCAGTTACGCGATCGAACACGGAAAAATTCACCTCTGTTATGGACATTGGTGGCAAAAGCCTCAACAACATTGACTCCAACGTTGACCTCAACACCGCTGACCCCAACACCGTTGACCCCAACACCGTTGACCCCAACACCGTTGACCTGGCTGTCCCTCGCTACTTAATGAAGCTACAAAAAGGGCGCCACGATTATCTTATCGCAGAGCGAGCGGGCGAGCGGGTGCACCCCCAGTCGGCTAACTTTGACACCCCCGCCGCCCCCCACAGAAGCGGACATCGCAGAGCGACTCGGCTCGAATGGTCGAGTCGCGTGACCTCCGCTCCACGCCGTCGGCCGTGCTCAATCCGCTGCTGGATGAAGGCCTCCCTCCTCCTCCGCACGCGGGCGGGCGTGCCGCCTCTCACCGATGCGATTACACCGCCCGCCAGCCTCTAGCTCACGCACAGGAGCCGAATTCATCGCTCCATCTCCTCGAGTGGAGGTCGCCCTGCGTCTGTCCGGGGTCTCGGCCGTCGATCCACTGCTGGATGAAGGCCCAGAGACGCACCCCCCCCAACCCCGCCAACAACATCGGCAGAGACGGCGATCCCCATTGGCTAATCGCCCGCCAACGCAGGATACACCGACCGCGCCGACCAATCGCCGCGAACGCCGACCCGTCACGTGAGCGCCCCGCAGCCAATGGCGAGGGCACAAAATGGACCCCCACCCACCCACCCACACACACACGGGGCGCTAGGCCGCGGAATCCTCGGCCAGAGGAACGGCGAATGGCGGGAGACCGCCGCCGCCGTTTCCTCGAGGTGTCACGCGGCGGCTTCCTCGGCCTCCCCGGCCTCACGCGCGTGACTGTCGCCCCCCCATTCCTCCCCATCGCCCCTCTCAGCCACGAGCGCGGCTAGCGGGGAACTTTACCGATGGCCGCGTCTCCCCTCGCGCGCCGCTGTGGCAGGGGGCTGCGGAGGGGGCTGCGGGGGGGACGCGCTCAGGCTCGAGCCGATTGGTTGGGGAGTCGATCACGTGGCAGCGAGCTGGACCAATCGCTGTGCTGGTCAGAGTGAAGTTGGCGGGGGGGGGGCAGAGGCTCGCCAACGACATCGATTGAATCCCTGAGGCGGCCATGTTTGTACGGGATAACTAGCAACGACGTCAACGTTTAATAGGCTACAGTTCAAGTTACGACTCTTGATGGCATAATATTAATCTGAGAAAGCCACACTGATAAGGAAAACGAGTATTTAATTGAGATACACCAATTGGGTTTGGCTGTAGTGACGTCATCGGATCGACACGCTCGGTCACGTGACGGGTTGTAGGCGGCGGATTCCCTTACTCAAGATGGCCGCCGTTAACTTGCGCTCCTACAATATTTTTTTCTAAGTATTAAACTATTCTAGAAGTCACAGTATAATAATAGGTTGTTTTATTGATATGAGGAACCATTTGCAGTTTCTCGATAAAAATAAAAATTCGCTGAAAGTTATTAAATATTTAACAACAGCGCTTTCGATTGGTTCCCCGCCAGCAATTGACACCGCGCCCCCATTGGAGAATTTGAAAAGAGCAGTTGGCCAATGGCAGGCGGCGTTACACGGCGGTGGCGGGGTGTTCGAAGCCATTGACTTCGAGTGCAGGGGCAGGTGATGGGGATCGATTATTGTAAATAACCATCGTCGTTATTAATCACAGGTAAGCGTTTACATCACATTCACATTGGGGTTGAGTCTAGAATGTACCCACACGTCACAATGATGTCAATGCCATCCTGAGCCAAACTCGATCCACTGCTCGATGAAGGCCGGGGTCGGCCTACGCGTGGAGGCTGTTTGACCATACTTCACCACGCCGGTTCAGTGCGGGTTGGGGTGACACTCTCTCTCTCCATCTCAGAGTATTAATGATTATTTACGCTCGCAGGAATGCGATGAGCTATGAAGCTCCCTTTTTCACAGACGTTTCTTCCGATAAGTCTGCCCAACGTGGGAGATTAGGCCCAAAAATATATAATCCAGCAGTGGAGTGAGCAAAGCAGTTCCAAGGGCTGCACTTTAACCCCCCAGCGTGCGTGTGATTTGTTTTCGCTGCGAACCCGGCCTCGGTTTCGCGCTCACGGCCACCGAAGATACCACCGTAATAGCGATTCTCAAATCGGTTCTGGGCCTCCCCTAGGTCGACTCGGCCTCAAATTAGTACCTTGTGCTGTGTGTAGTAAAGCATCGACACTGGGGGAGACAAAGGCGGCCGGGCGTGGTTGCTGTCAACCACCCCCTCGTGCGCAGTTCCGGCCTTCCATATGTTGTGTATGTTGTGCTAACTCGCTCACGGCACCTGCCCCCCCCCAGCCAGCCAGCTGTGGTTGAAGGCTTCTTCACGTGGAGGCGGGTCTTTGTCTCTTGAGTCGGTGTTGTCGAGGGGGACGGGAGGAGGCGGAGAGCGATGAGACGACATGGTGCTGCGTGCCATCGAGATTCTGCTCGACTACTTCGGTGAAGACGCTGACGAGGTGAGAATGATCTTCACCGCCGAGATTGAGGGGTTTCACCCTTTTAGTTTGTAACCCGGGGAAAATCCGATGAACCGTGAAGCGCTTTGTTGCACAAATGTGGTCCAGTAGGGGCGAGTGAGAAAGTTACAACAAACGGTACAAAAGAACGAGTGTAAGCAAATCACCAACAATAAATCCGTAAAATATTTAAAGTTTACAAGTTAAAGTTGCATAAGTGCACCAATTTCCAAGCTTGGGCAAGGCACCAAAACTAACAAGAACACTTTACAACCCACATACTGCAGACTTTGGAACGCTGCCTCACAAGCTATGAGAGATTCCGCTTCAATTGCGATGTTTTGTAAAGTCTCGATTTAAAACATTCCTACTGGAGAAGGCGCCTCGTGTTATTTTCAGGCTCTTTGTTGATAGGTTTTCGTGCTTATTTATTATGCATATTGTGTACAGCGTTCTGCGATCCATTGATGAAGATCACTAACGTATATCAGTCCAGTGTTTTATAATTTATTACGTCAAATTACCAAACGCGTTCATCAACAGTAACACTGTGTATGCGTGTTGAACTTCTTTCGCACCGTACGTAGCCAACCGCGCTAATCACAGGCACGGGTCTTTAAAAGGAAATATTTAATAGGCGAAGTTTGAGGCAATGGATTCCGAGTGAGGTGTACTTCATGCACACACACCGTGTTGGGAGCACACATCATCATCATCACACACCCGCTCGAAAGTATTGAGTGCACTATAAGGTCCTGTTGCTGCTTGCTGCTGACTTGCAAGGCTCTGAGTGGGTTAGCCCCGCAGTATTCACAGGAACTGGTTCGTGTGTGACTCTCCATACGAGGTCGCTGACATCTTCGGATTGCCTTCATCTAAGGACTCCGAAGGTCAGGGCCTTGTTCCTGTGGTGGTCGAGCTTGTGCCAGTGCAGCTGCCAGACTGTGGAAGAACGCTTTTTGTGCCTTTGGTAGCGCAGCTCCCAGAGTCGTGAGAGATCTTTGAGTCCATCCAGAAAACTCGCCGCTTTAAATTGGCCTTCACCCCCTAGTTGTGGCCGTCTACCCTGCAGGTTCAGTTTGTTTCCAGCATTCCATACACAGGGATGCATTTGGATCTACGGATAAAATCCCCCTTTACAAGTGTAAATGATTATTATTAATGGGCTCTCGCTTGGGTTTGAGTAAAGGATGGACACCCTCTAGATTTATAAGTCTTGTGCTTCGCATATCCCTTGAATCGACGCTCCCGATAGAGGCGGTACGAAAGCTGATTTTTTTACGGGAACGCGACTCTTCCCCTCTCGTTGCCAGCAGTGCAGCGTGGGTGTCGTCACCAGCGGGGGAAGCTCGCGGAGTCTCATCCGAAGAATCGGCTCCAAGATCCAGGATGCTCCGTTCCTTTCCTTTGTGAGAACCGCACGGAGCAAGGCCACAACGCACGTCGCTCACTCGGCAAGCGTCGGACACCAGAAGGTGTTCTCGAAATGACGGGCGTGGATATTCCGCGTCTTGCACGTAGCAAGTTTTAAAACATACAGGCACGGCTTGACGCACGCGATGTCAAGCACAAGAAATAATGGTAAAGGAGGGGGTTAAGGGATTTTACTCAACACTCGCAGACATAATCGCCTATATTATCCTCGCCTCTATCAATACAATACATGTACACACAATATAATACTTTAAAATAAACTCGAATATACTTCCTATAAAATTTAAATAAAGAAATACAATGGATGGAGACGCGTAAAACCTGACAGCGTACGATCACAACGAGAGACACGAGACAAAGGGAAGAGCGCCGTAGTGCACGCGGCGAGACGCTGCACGGTATAGCGCACTAAGTTACCGTACCACACTGGCTGCTGGCAATGCCATTGGGTCGTGGTGCTAGGCTAGGAGGTGGCGTACGTCGCGTTGCGGGTGACGTTATTTAAAAAATCGCCTCGCGTACGTCAGTAAAAAGCCTAAATACAAAGGGTGCCACGTTATTCCAAAACGGCATACCACAAAATCACGTAAAACGAGGAATGCCTGTGTGTATATATATAATGGGGTTAACGCCACCCCTGAATCAACATGGTATTTCAGGAACAACCTTTTTATGCATAGTAGTTGGTAGTCACTCATCAAAACACTTTCCAGGCTCAACCTGCTTAGCTTGACTTCTGAGACCTGACACATTGCATGTAGAGGCGCACGTAGAGCCGCAGAAAACCAGGCTCGGTAGAACGTTGCTTGGCACCCGACTGCGATGTGCGCGCGTGAAACGTGGGCGATCGATGCAGCAGACAGGAGGAAGATGTCTACGTTTGAACTGCGGCGCTGCAGAAGACTTAATCGCGTGTGTGTGTGGGGAGCGTTAGTGCGGCGGTTAGCGTGCTGCGCTACGAACCTGACGACCCGGGTTCAACGCCCGCTCATGGCCAGCACCGGTGACGATTACCTGAACCGGTTCTGAGCCTCCCCTAGCTCGACTCGGCCTCAATTGAGTACCTGGTGCGGCATGTAAAAGCATTGCCACGAGGGAGACAAAGGTGGCCAGGGCATGTTGCTGGCCACCCGGCCTTCATAGGTGCTCACTAGCAGCACTTGACCCAACAGTTTGTTGCGGCTATACGGGGGATCTTTGTCTAAGTGTGTGTGCGTGCGTCACTCTGGCAGGTGTTCAGCGTTTTGCAGGGGAGGCCGTATGGGAGGAGACGGAGCGTGGTGCGCTGGATCGCATCGCACTTGCCCATCCCACGCTGGCTCTCCCCACACCTGCAGGCGAGTTCTTTTGCCCGGCGGGGTTGAAGCAGGTTCCAACTTGTTGCTGATTTAATTACTTAATTATTCTGCTAGTTTACCCAGGAGAGTTGTAACTTTGTCAGAAGAAGCACTGCCATGTTGTCACAAGAGGAGGGGGGGGGGGGGGTTATGATTGCAGGTAATATACAAATTTGGACCACGACACAATGACCTACTCTCGCGATCTTTACCTCCGCTGCGAATCAGACGGCGCGTGGCATTTTTTTCGGTTAATACCACACCGCGGTAATAACCAGGGCGGCCGCTGGATTCGAACCGTAAAACTTCTGCAACAAGCGACGAACTCGCTGCTGGTAGTCCACATCCTCTGCCCCAAACTGACATTGAAAGCGTTTCTGCATTTGTTCTGTCCTTCCGTGTGTAACGGGAGGGAGAGCGGCACGCCGCCTCTCGTGAAGTTGCTGCAGTGTGAACAAAACGGTTGCGAACGTCGTGTGGCCATTACGAGCCTGCCCCATGGAAAACCGGCCACATTGATTACAGCGATTTTGGATAGACACAAAACGATAAAAAAGGCAAATATCCCCCATGTAGCCTTGACGGACGGTAGGAGCGAGTGCTGTTCGCGAGCACCAAGAGGGGGTGGGTGGTCAACACCACGCCCGGCCACTTTTGTCTCCGCAGTGGTGATGTTCACACACCACACCAGGTACTCGTTTGAGGCTGAGTCGACTTAGGGGAGGCCTAGGGTCATATCACAGGTTTGGCTGTGAGCGAGAATCGAACTCGGGTCACCACTTTCGTAGCGCAGCGCGCTAACCGCTACACTACCGCTGGATAGACGCACGCGCACACACACACATAATCTCTTAAACACAACACGCTCGCACACAAAGACAAAGATCCCCCAAGTTAGCCTCCGCAGACTGTTGGGGCAGGTGCTGTTGGCGAGCAACTATGGAGGCGGGAACTTCGCGGAGTAAACCTAGAGAAGGGAGGCCCGAGACCGATTTAGATAATCACCGCTGATGGTAGCCGCGGTCGGGAATCGAACCCGGGGGGGAACTCAAAGCTCCGTATCGCAGTGCGTTGACAACCACACCTCCGCTCCCCACCCTCGCACTGCCCCGCGTCTGCCCTGTAGTTGCTGGCAGGAGAACATCCCGGCGCTCCGTCCCATGAAGCCAGCCCGAGTGTGCCCAGCTTCGCCGAAGTGATATACTTCCCCATCGTGGAGGGGGTGGCCAACCGCTGCTGCAGGTGCTGACGCTGCACATTATCCCCGATACACTTTGTTTTTGTTGTCTCTATGAGTCTGTGTGTGTCTGTGTGTGTGGAGCGGTGGTTTGTATATTATTCGCCACTGATGTCAGCCGTGGCTTGAAATCGTCTCCTGCCCTGCATTTGATTCCCCGCTGTGTGGCGGAGGAAACGCACTTGCCGCTGCAAGCGGAAGTGTCGTGTTATGACGTCGTTACACCTTGAACCGAGTCGGCGCCGGCCTCTGGGTGCCAGGCCCCTGTGCCCACAGCCGCTAGGCGAGACTGTGCCAAGAGGCGCTGCCCAAGCTAATTCATCATCGTCATCAATCATCAGCGGGTCCGGTTGATTGATGATCCAGCACTCGCTGATTCACACAAGTCGGTTGCCTCCTTGTCACTCTTGTAGCGCAACTACCATGATTAATGTTCCCAGGAGCTTCATTCAGTTGATTCCTCCACCTGTGTTGGGAGGATCGTTTAGTTTCATCCACACCGCAGGTCACAACAATGCACGCACTCACCCACCCCGCTCAGCCACTCACCCACCCACCCACTCAACCACTCAGCCACTCACTCACTCACTCACCCACCTCGCTCAGCCACTCACCCACCTCGCTCAACCGCTCACCCACCCCGCTCAGCCACTCGCTCAGCCACTCACCCACCCCGCTCAGCCACCCACTCAGCCACTCACTCACCCCGCTCAGCCACTCGCCCACCCACTCAGTCACCCCGCTCAGCCACTCGCCCACCCACTCACCCACCCCGCTCAGCCGCTCACCCATCTGCTGATTCGCCACACGGCAGGTCACCTCACTTCTTTCTTCTTCCCTCACACCGCTCCAGTTTGGAATTCCCTGCCATCGTCCTTTCCCCCCCCACGCCCCTCATATAACAACTTTTCTCACTCTCAAGACACGTGTGAACTCGTACATCGCACCAGCAGCAGTGCTGTTCATTAACCCGCTGCTTGGCCCAATGGGGCTTTGGGCCCGTGTGCTCAATGAAGGCCTCGTCCATCTGTCGCCGTCCCTCGCCGTCCCGCGATGTCACGTTCCGCCCGGCTCCCACACGCCAAGCTGCTTCCGTCGCTCCCACCCCCGCTGCCACTAACCGCCCCCGTTTCATCGTCAGCCGGGCGGAACTCCGCCTCAACGCCGGCACTTCCACGCCGCACTCCGACACGCGCGGCATGCGGGAGCTGCCGGGAAGCGCGAGTCTCCGGGAGCGGAGGGACGGGACCGGTGACGGTGATGGAGGAGGAGTTGCAGGAGGAGGAGCAGGAGGAGTTGCAGGAGGAGGAGCAGGAGGAGGAGCAGACGCCCTTGTGAAGATCGCGACGCTGGAAGCCGAGTTGGCACGTTTGCGAGCACAAATCGCCGCCATCGTCACGGCCCAGCCCGGAACTGGGGGGACAGATGCCACACGTAACCACCGCCTCACCCTCCCCGCCCTCCCCGCCCTCCCCGCCCTCCCCGCCCTCCTCACCCTCCTCGCCCTCCCCACCCTCCTCGCCCGCCTCACCCTCCTCGCTGTTATGACGATAACAATGATCATGATTATGCCGATGTTGATGCTAAAAACATTGATGACAATAACGATGACGTCGGAGACGATAATAACAACAACGACGTCGATGACAATGAACGCTGTCATCCGTGCGCACTCCAACCCCGCCACCCCCTCCCTGCTCCTCCACCCCAACAGAGGTTGCACCGGGCCCCACCGCTCCTCCTCCTCCACCCCCGCCTCTGCCCCCACCCCCGTCGGCCTGCTCCGTCCTCGAGGGTGGGGCCGGCGCCCTGCAGCTGATCCGCCGGCGCCGCGAGCAGCGTCTGCGCGGAGCGGGAGGGGGAGGAGCCGACGCCACCGGCAGCGAGAGCCAGGGAGGAGCCGCGGCGGGCAAGAAGGCCGTGCCTGACATGATGGACGTGCTGAGGAACCTGGGAGCGGTGAAGCTGCGCGTGGTGGAGAGGTGAGAGACTTCTTCTTCGTCGTTTCGGTTCATCCGGGAAGGCCACGCTGAGTCCGTGGGACTCTTGTTCAGGAGGGTCCTGCCGCTGTAAGATGGTTTCAGCCAATTAATGATTTGTGTTTATTATTATTATTATACGTTATAGAAAACCCACGCCTTGCACGAGGGGGCAACACTGTACAGATGGAGACAGATGGCGATTAGTCCACACTTGCCTCCTTTACGCCCCCATTACATGGGAAGGGAGTTTCACAGCAACATCTGTGCCGTGATCCACCAACCCTCGCTGACGCCTCCGCACGTCGCCGGATTCCTACAGGCAGCCACGTGCAGCAGCGTAGCCACCAGCGCTTCGGCTTGGCGCTGCTGTTGGTGATGTTGGTGATGATGGTGACATCAGTGCCGACTCCCGTTGCTATCACTGCCGACGATGATGATAATGATGACGATGATGATAATGATGACAATGATGACGTTGATTCTACCTCTTACTGACGACGCTGCTGCCGATGATTATAACTTGTGATTGCTGCTGTTTACTTGTGGTGGTGGTGGTGGTGGTCAGGTCCCCGGGCGGGCGTCCCGTCCACTGGCCGTTGCGCGCCTGCATCACCCCGCCCTCCGACCCGGCCAGCCTCATCGCGCAGGCCCTGCGCAGGAAGTTCGCTCGCTGCCACGCGCCGCGCAGCCCCGAACCCGGCCTCTCCCCCGGCTCGCCGCACGCGTTCAGCCCCGACGTGCCCAAGGTACGCGGGGGCTGCAGCGCTGGGGCTGCTTTTTCCACTGTGGAAAGCAGAGCCGGGCCCGCCGATGTCGCGAGAGGTGAACGAGCGGAGACTCGCGTGGGTGACGCAGCGCGCTCACCACGTACAGACCAACCTCGCGAGCGGTGAATGCATCGTCCATTGCTCTGATGATACCATTACAGTCATGACGACGATGCTGATGATGATCGTTATGAATAAGATGGTATCACGACAATGATGTTGCTATTGCAATCGTGATCATCTTGGTATGATCGTCATAATCTTGGCATGACCATCGCACCTCCGATTAGCACGGTTGGCTACGTACGATGCGAGAGAAGTTAAACATACATAACATCGCTGATAATGTTGGTACGAGGATGACGATGGTGCTGCTGATGATGATGACGTTATTGTCGAGAGCTTCCACGCTGACTTGCGTTTCGTTCTCCTCTCCCCCGTTAGTTTGGCCGTCACCTCCTCAGGGTGACGGGCAGGAGCCTGACCGACCCCTACTACGAAGGCATCTCCTCCTCATCGTCCACCTCCTCATCCTCGTCTCTGGGGTCACCTCTGTTCGTCCACTCTTGATCCCCGCCCATGCGGGCGCTCCAACATCACACGGCCGCCACCACCGCGTCATCGCGAGAGCGCCGTCGCCGACGGAACGGACGCGCCGCATTGCGGACTCTTCTGGTGGGCGATCAAAACTGTTCCGTGTGTTGGGCCGGAAAGTAGCGCACATGGGGGGGGGGGGGGGGGGGGGGTCAAGGACACTTCCGCCCTCAACCCCCCGCAGGCGTGCGGGCGATGGCGCCTCCACGCGCGACTGTGCGGTCCCATCGTCCCCGGATTGGATTTTAGACTTTTCTCCCCAAATCGAATGCCTCTTCTCTGTGGTTTTATTTGTTTGTGACGAATGTAGCGGCCTCTGGTGGCCGCAGTGTGTGTGTGCGTGTGTGTGCGTGTGTGGCAAACCGATTGCGAGCGTCGACGCGCGTTTCCGGATCGCACGCCGCTCGTGACACGGTGCCCGCATCGTCACGGTGACGCGGTGCCCGCGTCGTCACGGTGACGCGGTGCCCGCGTCGTCACGGTGACACGGTGCCCGCGTCGTCACGGTGACGCTACTCTCGGAGACGCGCTCGCTGTACTGTATATACGCGTTACCCGGTGAACACGCGGTGGGGCCCGGATGTTCACTTGACCGCACGCGAGACCGGGGCCACTCGGTCACACGTGGGGAGTGGAGGGTTTACGCTTGAGACTCGTGGCTGGTTTTGTTTTGGCATTTTTTGTTTTTTTAACGTGGGTTTGGGATGCTGCCTTGGCGGAATGGCCACGACATCACGGTCCGGTTCCACCCCTGTCCACCCGGCGGTAGTGATTGGGTCCGGCACGGTGAAGTCGATGAGCAGGTTCGTGCGTGGTGGGGTGAATTGTGGGTGCTGCCACCTCTTGTGTCTGTCCAGTGTGGAAGAGAAGACCAAGAGACGTACCGTCTAGGAGGTGGGGGGGAGGGGGGAGTTGCAGCACCCTTCACTGGAGACCTGCAATTGCGGCGCTGCGCTTTTTATCTTTTTTTTATTTGGGCCACGGTTTCACATTCTCCACGTCGGCCTTGTCGCCAATCGTCGCTCGGGGTCTCCGTCCACTGCTCTGCCCGGCACGCACAAAGGCGAGCGGTGGGTGACGCGAGCGGGACGGGTGACTGCTCCACAGCCGAGGTGCTTGCGGGTCGGCGCCGCCCTTTCGACGCCGACGTCCGACGGTTCGCTCCCCGTGCCGCCGGGAGCTTCTTCAGGAACCGAACACTGAACGGGAACTCAATTCGGTCGCCGAAAGAGCTCCCGGCGGGCACACGGAACAAAACAGCGGACGCCGGCGCCTCGCAAAGACAACGACGACGTGTCGCGAGCGACACGACCCGCAAACACCCACGGGAAAGGCGGGGAGAGACTCGGAGGCAACTCGCGATTATCCTGGGCAGCGGTGGCCCAAGTTAAAACAAAAACCCGGATAAATCCGGAAACGCTCGTGTGGATTCGGCTCCCCCTCGGCTCCAGCTGTCGTTCAGCCGCGTGGAGCGGGGGTGGCGACGCGGAACGCTCCGCGTGTCTCCGTTGTTTCTGAGAGTGAGCGGTTTCACCTGCCGACGAGTGAGGAGCAGCAGGCTCACGAGTATAACAAAGTGCTCCACACCCCCCCCCTCCCATCCTCCTGGCAGACTTAACAGACTTAATTCTCTTCGTGCCGCGCAGCGACGGCTGCCGCTGGGGGTGCCCTTTCAAACGATTGCGAGGCGCAAGCCGCTCGTGTCGCGCGCAGAGCGCTCCCGGAAAGACTTCCCGTCTTCCAACGGCGGCGGCGGCGACGAGGAGGAGGAGGTGGTGCGGGGGGGGGTGGCTCTCGCGAACCAATTCACCCGGTGAGCGGCGTGCCAGATGTTTGACTTTCCCTCCCCCTGCGAGCACGGTTATTAGTCCTCTGCGCGGACGGTCTGCGCCGCGGGTAATTGAACGGCAGAGGAGTGGGGGGTGGGGGCGTCTGGTAGGAGAAAGCTCACGGTGTGTGGGTGGGCATGCAGGACGCGGAGCTTCGTATCGACGAAGCGATAAATGTTTGCAAGAGTCTTGTCTATGCACGTCTACCCTGGCGGGCAACAATATGGGCCACGCCAGCTCGGGCCGATGTGGCGGCGCTGTACGCTGGAACCTCGCGGGTGCAGGACTGCCGCGGAGGTGTTAGCCCCTGTTGAACTGTGCCCCTCCTCGCTGTGGTTTCGGGTCGCGCCGATCGCTACGCGTTGTTGTCCGACGGTTTGCTCTACGTGCCGAGAGTCTTCTTCAGGAGCCGAAGAAGCTCCCGGCGCATGGTTCCGGACGTCCGTGCCGAACAGCAACAACAACAACACGTGGTGGTGGTGGTGGTGGTAGCGGCAACACAACACGAAACGTTTGTCGTTTTTAACTTTTCCGTAGGAGGCACGAACTCGGTTGTTATTTATTGGACGGACGTGAGCGGCGTGGTTACAACGAGGAGCAGGGGGGAGCTCATGGAGACGTCCTGGGCCGGACTTCCTTCTGCTGCCACTCGGCCGTTCTGTTCTGTGGGCGATCAGAACCGTTCCTGTTGTTGGGCCGCAAAGTAGCGCACATGGGGGGGTCAGTACCTTTCCGCCAGCGATTCACTTTGAACCTCGCGCGTCTCTCCAACAAGGGATGCTGAGACTACAAACGATGACGGGGAGGGAGGGGGGGGGGTGTTTCCTGGACAATTTAAAAGACTCGAAAACCCACGACGTCTCATTTTCGAGAAAGGAGCAGGCCTTCGCTGAGAGAAGGCCTTCGCTGAGAGCAGGCGGGTCACGTGGATGAACTCGCACAGCTATTAAGCTTGTCACGTGGGCGCCCGTGGCGGAGACGCGATGGTAACTGCTGTCTGAAGGGGGTTCGGAAATTGTCGCAACGAAGCGAGCACGTTTTGGCGTGCATGTACGCGTGGATTAAACGGGAGTTGTTTGCAATTGTTCTGTTCAAATGCCGGCCCGCCTCGCTCTGTGGGAGCTGGTTCTCAAACTCGATTCTACGAATGTCCCGGCTACAAATGCCGCAACGCACAGATCACGCGTCAACGCGGCGTTCGGCATCCGCATCATGTTTCGTGTTGCATCTTGGCGCTGCTGTTCCCTGCGGATGTTCAACATTTCTCCTGCACGCTCTCCACGCCGCAGCCTGCTCCACCCCCCCTCCCCCCATGATTTCTTCCCCTTTGCCACCCAGGTGGGGTTTGTCATGCGGCCCATTTTATCTGCACGTTTCAGTTTGGTTTTTAACTTTGATCATAGCTACTGCTTTTAAAAGTCATTTTATTAAACAAAACCCCAATGAACTTGAGAATGTCGCGTGCATCTTGTACGAGTGCTCGGTCACGCGGGGCTTGTATTGAATTGCTCAGCGCGTCACGTGGGAAGTGTGCGGCATGCAACGATCTAATTTGCAAGGGGCAGTAGATTGGTGAACGCGGAAAGACGGAGCGTGGTCGGCGGTGTCGCGAGGCCTGGGATATGTTGGGATCCCCAGCGCTGTTCTATTCCCCGTCAGCACCATCATCGGCCTGGTCTCAAGAACGGTACCAAAGTTACTCACGCAACCACGCACCGCACGTGCCGTCCCGACCAATCGCCCCCATCCATGATCTCCAAAACACGTTCCTTCGGAGTGGGCAGGTAGGAACTTGGTTGGACAGCGCATTCGTGCATGACAGACAGACAAATAATCCCTGGTGGGCATTGTGGAAGCTGTTCCTACCTGTATAAGTGTAGTGTGTCGTGTATAGTGCAGTGTGTAGGTTAAACGTTGAGTTTTGTAAGGGCACCACGGAGTGACCAGCCCCACCCGTCCCACCCCACACCCTGCCCCACCCTCCCCACCCAGCCCCTCCCCACCCAGCCCCACCTAGCCCCGGCCCACCCCTCTCCACCCAGCCCCACCCCCAACTGAATCACCTTAAGGCTGGGAATGTTGAAAGAAACACGAGGCAAAAAGATCCGCTTTTTAAATCCTTTATATTAAGTTCGCGTGCGTGCTTGCGTGCTTGCTTGCTTGCTTAGGACCGTGCAAATCTTTCGGTCGTTTTTAACCCACTTCCCGTGATCCAATCGAGCTGACATTTTCCACACAGACTCGTTGTGCCAGACAATTATTGTTCGTGAAAAAAAATTCCCAAAATTTTACACTTTTTAGGCAAATTTTTTTTATTTTACATATATTCAAATAGAACGCATTCATGGCTTTGGCTGAACGTCAGAGTGTAAGAGCCCAGAGCGTAACCCCTCCACAGGCCGTGGCGGAGTAGCGCAGTTGGTAGCGCGCCCTCGCTTCCCATGCCAAAGGTCGCGGGATCGATCCCCGCGTCCTCCACAGGCGAATATATTTTTAAATCCTTTATATTAAGTTCGCTGCCACGCATATAAAGGATTTATAGTGAAACACTTTGTTTTTACGGGTTATACTTATTTCTTTTCAAGGCTTCCATTTTATGAATGGAGCCACCCTCCCCCAATCCATTCTTGTGAATGAACCATCGCCCGTCTCATTGGCCCGAGTGGCGGCGGTGCCCCCCCCCCCACCACTAACCCCCCCCCTCTACCAATCCCAACCCACCGCTCCCATTGGTCGGCGCCCCCGAGCCAATGGGAGGGCTCTGGTGGGACGGGGCCATGCACGACAGACAAATAATCCCTGGTGGGCAGTGTGGAACTGTTGTTCCTACCTGTGTTATCTAATGGACGTCACCACGTGGCTGGGGGGTGCGTCTTGGGCCCCACGCAGCTCACGAGTACAGCAGAGCCCGTCTCCACCTCGTCCTCTCTTTACCCCCCAGAGCCTCGCCGTGAGTCCACGCCTCCCCCCCCACCCCCTCTCCTCCACCTCGTTCCCCGAGTCCCGGGTGGTGACGAGGGGGCCCCGCGGGGCGCACGCGGCCGCTCGTGCCGAGACGAGGCAGGGAGGGGGGCTGTGGGAGCTTCATCCAGCAGTGGATATTGCGGGTATTGTCTTCTGCTTCGCCACCAGCTGCACACGACGCGAACAAGCTTAACGGGCGCTTTGCAAACTGTGAACGCGCACTACCACCACCACTACCACCAACACCATCACTACCACCAACACCACCAACACGACCACTACCAACACCACCACCACCAGCACAACCAACACCACCACAACCACCACCACTACCACCACCACTAACCAACACCAACACGACCAACACCACCACTACCCCCACCAACACGACCACCACCAACACGACCACCACCAACACGACAACCACCAACACGACCACCACCAACACGACCACTACCACCACCAACACGACCACCACCACCACCAACACCACCACTACCACAACTACCACCTTCTGCTGTAGCTGATGGATACCCACGGCTCTGGCAAGTGAACTCGAGTCGACGGGAGAGGTTCACTCACGTTTATTGACTTTGCTCTAAAAACGCTACAAATTGGGAGTACACAAAAAACAAATCTCAAAGATTGTTTTGTAATTAAATGCTACAAAAAAGAAACAAATGTCGTGATTTTACACATCATCATCGTCAAACGCTCACGTGTACAGAGAAAATAACACAAGTTCCGAGATGGGGGAGGGGAAGAGGTGGTGGGGGGGGGTAGGGGATGAGTTGGGGGGGAGAGGCATTCTTGGTACGTTTTTAACCAAATGAAAACTCCGACGCAAGCTAAATGTCTGCATGGGTCCGTCACACGAATTCAGACCGCAAGAACATCGAAGCTTTAGAACTCCAACCCAGTAACCCCCCCCCCCGCTCCCACTAATAACCAGGGTTGCCACGATAAGACGATACGCGCCGAGTATCGATTCCTCGTTACGTTGTCATGGAACGCGACGACAAATTGGCGAGTTGTGGTTTCCAGTTGGAAGAGAAATTGCTGCTGTCAAAGGGTTCTCCAGCGTCGCTCCGCTCCACGCCACACAACCCCGCCGTGCACGATAACCCCCTCCCCCCGTCCCCTCTCTCCCCGCCACCCACCAATCACCGAGACCCTCCATTGTCTACAATCTGTGACGCGTCTGGCTACGTAAGTCGCACGCGGAACGAGACGATGGAGCGAGCGAGCGAGCGCGGCTGCAGCGGTGGCAAAATCGTCGGCGTTTTGCTTCATGCGGGCTTCGGAACGACCAATAATGTGTTCAAGAAACCGCGTGCGATTATCGTGTACCGTACAATCATATCGTATCGCGGCAACCCTAATACAACAACACCCTATAGCGGCCTGTTAACAACTGTAGTTGCTAAGGAACAGTGTTTAAATTGAGTTATTCTTTTTTTCAAGTCGCCTCTTTAGTGCCCGTGTAAGAAAGCACCATTTTCTCCAAAACTGTTTTTTTAAATATAAATGAAGGTTCATACAACATTTACTGCAAAAAAGTGTCGTGTGATAGAATAGCACCACCGTGGACTCGTGTGCTGCTGCCAAAGTGTCCCTGCACAGACGGGCGCACTGAGTGTGCATGTACGCGGTGTGCGGTGCAGGCGGAGGAGCCGTCACCGGTGTACGGCGAATCTGGGGCGACTGCCCCGGGCCCCGCGCTTTGGGGGAGCCCCCGCGCTTTGACGTCACGGTGTCAGATGTAATACTTTCGGTTTAGTTTGTAATCGTCGGGGGTAGCCACAGGGTGGGGGTTGCCCCAAGCACTGCAACCCCCCTACCCCCCCCCCCATGGGCGACCCTGCGTGTCTATGTGACTGGGGAACGGTGGCGCAGTCGTTAGCGCACTGCACTACGCACTCTGCTACGACTCGGGGTCACGCTTGCCTGGTCTCTCGCCTGGTTAAACAAAATCAGCTCGGACTTACACCCCGAGTTCGATTCCCGGCCACGCCTGGCATCAATGGTGACAGATCTCTAAACTGGTCCTGGGCCCTCCCCTAGGTCGACTCAGCCGTAAATGAGCACCTGTTGCGGTGTGTAAACATCCGCAACACGAGAGACAAAGCGGCCGGTCGTGGTTGAGATCACGACGACACCACCCCCTCGAGTTCCGTGGCCGTGGCGGTGAGAGTTGTCAGACTGATCGCCGGGTTCATAGCGCAGCGTGCTCACCACTGCACCACCGCTCCACAGCCTATAACAACAGCGCCCCCGTTTAACCGCGATGACAAACGACGTTTTGTCAGCTGATGATAAATTTGGACCAACTGCGTTTTACCAGCTACAACCCTGCCGACGGGCTTCAGGGAGGACACACCCCAGTCTTGGTTTTGTCTGCTTGAATAGATGCCGCTGAAAAGAGATACAGTATTTCCAAAGGCAGATAGGCCGATTAGCCTACAATGATACACGACTGCGAAGCAACCAAGCACCGCGGAGTGTGTGAGCACGAATCTTGTAATGCGCACGATGTTCATATCGATCTCGACAGCGATCGCAGGCTTGAGCATGGACGGCGCATTGGATGAGCGACCACTAACCAGTGTGACCACCTTCACTTGCCCGCCGCACTGATTAGCGTGGTGAAGTATGGTCACAAAATATCCCACACTCCCCCCCCCCCCCCCCGAAACGCGTGGCTCATGCCGCGTGTGACGAACGGTGCCCCGAGGGAGTGGGGCAGGCATACTCATCCAGCAGTGGATGATGTACGCAGGGCTGTGCGCGTGTTGTGCGTGTGGATGTGCGTACATGCGCGCTTGTCACGCGGCAGGCTAGAGGCGTGTACAGTATTAGTCATGGTGGCACACGTGGTGTGCGTGTCGGTCTTGACTCATTTCCCGCAACCCTCAATACAATTCACAAACATTATTTTCACCATAAACAAAACTAAAGAAAAGGATATGATACTAATAGACGAGAAACACACCTCCATTATGGCTGGGTCCAACGCTTGGAATATCGGTAAAGGCGAGGGGTTCATTTCTCATGGGACATTTTCCCGGGGGGGGGGGGGAAATCAGCCCCGGGGCAATTCCGGGTGAAATTAAGCCCTGCGTAAAAGCAACACTTTTACACATCCTAACAACCAGGTTTTGATTCTTTTTTTTTACCCACAGAAACACACGGTCTCATCCAAGGGCCACTCCTCTGCATGTTGGCGGATTTGACTCTTCCCACCTGGCGCAAGTGATTATAAAACGAAGAGGCGGGCATTGCCGCTGTCGGAAAGGGACAAACCCGCCCATGTGTGACACGGGTGGCCGCGCCTTCTCGAAGCGACCCTTTACACGCGGCGCGCAAGCCGCAACAACTTGAACCAACACGACAGAGCACACGCACAACACCACCACCATCACCACGGTAGAGGTGTCACGACAAACCACGTGCTCACTCTCTCGCGGGAAAGGTTAAAACGCGGTTCACTTGCACCAACAAGCGCGAACCACGTGGCTTGCTCGAGCCACGCGTAAACCACGTGGCTTGCTGCACGTGACTTACTCAAACCACGTGCCGAGTTCCACGCTGGGGGGAGGGGGGGGCGCGAGACGGCACAGAGCACCAGAGAAATTCCATCCCCCCCCAAAGAGAAATCACCTATCGCACCACGAGCCCTCGCCAACCAAGCATGGAACCGTTGGGCCAACAAAGGTTGCGGCAACGTTGGAACCAAAGGTAACGACGACATGGCCAGCAACGTTGCATGTTGACTTGGTCGCCCTAGCAACATACAAGACAACCAGCCACTAGTGTACTATCGTGCACCCCCGCTTTAAAAGACGCCCCCCTCCCCCACCCACATTCCCATCCCCGTGCCCGTGTGAGACCAGATCCATCGAACTGAGACCGGGCACAAGTGTAGGGGAGCGTCTTGCTATCCGGAGTCCGACTAACCCGCCCCCAACTCAACTCTACCCACCCCCATCCCCACCTGCACCCAGCCCCCTCCGACCCCACCTCCTACCTGTCCACTTGTGTCTGTGAGTAGCACCTGGGGGGAGACGGGGGGGGGGTCATCTCTGCTGTTGGCTTCGTGGTGCGGGAGAGCGAGCGAGAGAGACGCAGCCGAATGATCGGCGTGTCAACGTGTTTCGGGAGACAGTATTTTGCGGTGTCAATGAACATGCTACAAAAACACTCCAGGGTAATTTTACGTGTAAACAATCCTGGTTTTCCCTACAACCACCTCCGAACCTACCTATCACAACAATGTGCACAGGCTTGCTACTGCTGCTATTGCTCCTGTTCAATGTTCAGATCCGGAAGAAGCTCCTGGCACTCGGGGCGAAACGCCGGACGTGGGTTCGCTAAAGCAACACGTGGGGAGAGGTGTAAGCCAGGTGACACATCGGAGAGGGCTCAACTGTGGTGTTTTTATCTCTTGCCAAAAAATACACACGGAGACGTGAAATCCCCGTCGCGCTTTAACCATTGTGCAGAAGCCTTTGGGCCGAGTGATATTGCTTTGTTTCCGCTCGTTTTCTGCGTGCCGATAGCACCGTGGTCAGCCGACGGAGCGCGCGCGCCGCTCTCATCACCACCGCCGCGTGTCAGCAGCAGAAGCGCCGACACGGGCTGGCGATGCCCGACTGCTCTGGGACTGCTGCGCCGATCAGAAAGTGTTTAGCATCGCACGACCCCGGCTGTAGCGGCCGTGGTGGGGCACCCTGAGTCTTGTGTGTAAGGAGGAGGAGGGGTCGGGTGCGTCTGGCTTCCTGTGTCTCTCTCCGCGGTCTTCACGACCGCTGACCATCAGCGATGCGCGCTAATCGACTCAACGACGGGGGTGGGGGGGCGGCATTGCCATCTCGGGGAGGGGGCTGGGAGGGCGTCCCCTGCCCGCCCTGTGGCAGGGACACCTTGGAGATGTCCCCGACGTTTCGATTCCCCCCCACACACACACACACACCAATTATTACCGGGAGAGTCCACGGGGGATCAACGCGTCGCCCGAGTGGGCGGACGGGCAACGGAGATGGACCCCCCCCCAGCCCCCCCTCCCAGCCCCACCTCCCAGCCCCCCCCGTCTCGGCAACACATTGATGAGAATTGTGCAAAGAAAACGTCAATGATCATCACACAGAAACGTAACGTATCGCATCACTGCCATAATCACAGTCATTATCAACACCGCCGCCATCATCATCACCATCATCGTCGTATGTTCATGATTATTATCATCACCATCATCATCGCAAGACGAGGCAGGGCTCCCACCTCCGATCAGCACGACGCTGGCTATGCAAGTTCGACATCCACGCATCGCCCTCCCCTCCTGCCCGACTGGCAGACGTGGCCTCGCGTTAAAGATCCCGTGGCGTGATTCGCAAGAGCTGGCAACCGCATGCCGCCGTCAGGGTCCACATTTGCCCAAATAAAAAAAATCACTCCGCGAATTACGCAATTGGGATCGCACGCACGTACGCAGCAGCAGCAGTCATCACCCCGACTGGAGAGACTGATGCCCGCTTACAGGCCGCGTGCTGCGTCACCTCGTGCCACGCAGGGACGGCTGCCGCTGCGCTTCGAATGATTGAGATGCGATGTAAATAGCTTCGCGTTTGCCGTGGCATTTGATTGACACATGCAAAACAATTGTCCAATTTACCGGCATTGTCGAAATCTAATTTTACATTTATAGAGTGGCCTTCACTCGAGCCTACATGATGCATGACGAACTGTAGAACGATACCAAACGATGATGGTGGTGGTGGTGGCCCTTGACGAGGGTGCGCTGCTGCCGATTGCTGACGACGACGACCGCTCTCCGCCTCTCTCAGCGTCGCGGCTACGCGTCGCACCGTACGTCGTTCGTTCGGAACGACGTCCGACGTTTCGCGTTCCACGTGCCGCTTCAGGAACCGTTGTCATTGGGCGGTGGGAGGGGCGGGGGGGAGGTTCCTCGAGGCGTTCTCGGCACGCGGGATGGAAACGTCGGGACAGCGCGCCCGACAGCACGCGGTGGCACAGCCGCAAGCACGCAGCGGAGAGAGGGACAGCAGCAGCTGCAGCGGCTACAGCTGCAGCAGCAGCTACAGCAGCAGCTGCTGCAGCCGCTGCTGCAGCTACAGCAGCAGCTACAGCAGCAGCTACTACAGCAGTAGCTGCAACTGAAGCAGCAGCTGCAACTGAAGTAGCAGCAGTGCAATAGTGAAAACCCATCTCGGACACACCCCACGCGCGACCTGGGCCCCATCTCAGCTGGTGCGAGATTCAAACGTCCGCTCCACTCCACGAGCCGACAGGGTACAACGTGACTACGAACACGAGGGGCAATTTCAAAATAAAAGCCCCCACCACCACTCCACAACAAAGCACCTTGATTTCTGTGTGGTATGTGTGGTGTGTAGTAGGTGTGGAGTGTAGTAGGCATGGTGTGTGGGTGTAGTGTGTGTGGTATGTGTTGACCCGTGGCACCTGGGTCTACCCCGTGACCTGCCAGCGGGCGTTCAACACTTCACGTGGCCTCAAGGTGCACATGGCCTGGCACAAGTGTCGTGGTGACGCCACCGCCACTTAGTGGCGAATGGCGGTTGTTGTTGTAGTGTGTGGGTGTAGTGTGGTGTGTATGGTGTGGTGTAGTGTATGTGGTGTATGTGTGTGGGTGTGTGTGTATGTGGTGTGTGTGGTGTGTAGTGTATGTGGTGTATGTATGTGTGTGGTGTATGTGTGGGGGTGTGTGGTAATTGACCTAAGCTGGTCGGATGAGAGGTCGTCAAACCTCGGGAGTAGCCAGCGTTCCTCGAATGTTATTGCCCCCCCCCCCCCATACAGTTTTCCGTGTATGTGTGTGTTGTAATAATGATAATAATACCTATTACGATAAAAGGCACCACGATTCCTAGACGGCCTGAGGACAACGGTAAAACAACGACAACTCACAAGCGCCGTGGCGCGGTCACGGAGAGACATCCCCCGTCCCGTGATATTCCACAACTAGAGCACCATTATCCCATTTAGGTACCGCGTTCTCTCCGTTTCTCTCCCAACATCTTAACCCCACCCCCCACTCACCCTAGCCCCCCCCCATAACCCCGCACCCAAGTCCCCCCGCCCCCCCACCCCAAAAACACATTTCACTTTAAAATCCAAAATCTGCTCTAACGTCATTATTTCACAAAAACACCCCAAAAATATAGCACCAATAACAAGAATGTTTTTTTTGTCTTTTTTTAGTTTTCCTCCTTTAAAAACCTTAAGCCTACTTTATTATTGTTTTAAAATGCGTAATAGTAGTAAGAGTCGAGTAGCAGTAATAACAATGTCCTTTGGCAATAGTCTGAGTGGCGTTTGGTTGAGAATGTCCGAGACGCCACGGGCCTGGTCCTGGTTCCCGCGGGGTCGACACGTGGCCCCCACCCTGACGAGGCTACAGCTACAGCTACAGCTGCTGATGACGACGATGATGACGACGACAGCCGCAAGTGGCCCTGTAAAGTTCCCATTTGTTTTCTCCCACTGGCACGTCCGAGCCGAGCCAGCAAGGGGCCATCGCGGTACGGGTGTGTTTTTTTTCTATTAGCCGAGCCGGAACCAAACCGTGCTTACCTATACGCTCGCTTCGCGACACACGCGAGGCCACGGGGATAGGGTGGGTGGGTGGGGAGGGGCTGATGACGCGTTTGTTTGTGACGTCACTCGGTACGCCGTGAGCACGCGGTGTCGTTGGCCACATCATCAACGCGCGACTCAACTCGCTCCTTGCGTGCGACTGGCCAGGCACGGCTCGGAAGTACGGTGGTGGGAAAAAATAAAACTGGGTAACAGCCCACAGAGTTGAGGTGGCCACGAACTGGCAGTACAGCAAGCGGGTCGGCTATTAACACAGACCCGGCCTGTATGGACCTAGCAGCCAGTGCTAGCCACCCTGGTACTGTTAGCGGGGGGCTCTCTCCGCTTGACCGCTCCCACGAACCAAACGCCCATTCTACACGGACGTGGACAAACAGTAGCGGGACCCTTCCGTGAGCCGGGCGACACTTTCCTGATTCTAATCATCCCCCCCCCACCATGACGGAGGCACGTGGCTCTCCCGGGGCACTCACCCATCCCTGCCCTACTCAGCGGGAACCCTCACCCATCCCTGCCCTACTGACGGGAACCCTCACCCATCCCTGCCCTACTCACCAGGAACCCTCACCCATCCCTGCCCTACTCACCAGGAACCCTCACCCATCCCTGCCCACACCTGGTCCTAGAAAGGCGGGGTGGTGGGGCAGCTACCCCACACGGGCTGTGTGTCCCGGGGTGTCTCCCCCGAGTTGAGGGAGGGAGGGAGGCAGGTGTGGGTTTTGTTCAGGTCACCGTCTGGATCGTCAACTATTAACTATTGCACCCCCTCCCCCCAAGTGACATCACCGTAGTCACGTGACATCACTGTGGTCACGTGACCTCCGCCTGTGCGGGGGGCAGCACTGGGAACCGTCCACGTTTGGGAAACTCGAATTCACCGTTTTGATTTTGTTTACACAACGGACACAGCAACAACAACAACAACAACAGAATGATTCGCGTATAGCCACTGCTGGTGACGATTACCGGCTAGGCAACAGTTGCCGGCGACGTTGCCCTGGGTGTCGCGCGCGCACGGGGGGGGGGGGGGGGGCACAAATCTCGGCACCGGCAACGCCGCCACGGCGCGTGGCGCTGAGCACCCAAAAGTGAAAAGCGGAACAGAAACTGAAAAAAGGGGAATGGACGAAGTCCCAGATGGGGTTGCGGCTTTTTTTTGCAAACAGGTCGAGGGGGGTTTGGGCGAACGCTATGGTCTGATTGGCCAATCCGGCTCGGGGCTATGGTTAGTGGCCAGTGTCTGGTTGGCTCATTTTGCGGTCGGGTTAGCGGTATGGCTAGAGCGGTTGGCTACGGACGGTGCGAAAGAAGTTCAACATCCGTAACATGGGTTACCATTGGGTTACGAGATCGGCGGTGTGTTTGGTTTGGGGTAAGAGTGGGACTTGGCCTGCTATTGGCCACTGTGGTCAGGCTTGGGGCCAGTTTCTCTCCAGGCTGCCTGCATGCTGCACACTGCAACACCCCCCCCTCCACCCCTCTCTCTGTCCCCCTCTCTCCGCGTGCTGCCAACATCCCCCCCCCCCACCGCACAAAAGGTCGCGTGGACTTGTCAACTCCCGGTTTCACTTTTTTCAGTTTTCGTTCCGCGCCGCGCAATACCGCACGGGGAGAGACCCCTCGCGCTGTGCGGAGAGCACCAGGTACGGGTGAGATAGGTTCACAGGTGACGATGTTGGTGATGGTGGTGATAGCGTGACAGTGGTGACGATGGCGATGATGATGGTGGTGGTGGTGACGATGGTGACGGTGGTGACGATGGTGACGATGGCGAGGATAATGACGATGGTGACGACGATAGCGACGATGGCGATGATGGCGTCGTACGTGTAAGAGTGACTGAGTTATCGTTGTATTGAGGTAGACGTCGGTCTGTGTGTGTGCGCGTGCGCGCGAGTGATGCTGGTGATTATAATCGGGTTACGCAATCGCGATGCGAGCGCGGGGGGGGGTCTGAAGAATCAAGGGAATCTATAAAATTATTTTAAAATAATAATTGTAGAGGGAGGGGGGGTCTAAAAACACACGGCACACCGATCGTAAAGCCGCACACAAACGCTCACGCGAGTTTTAAAATCGCAGCCGAGAATCGGACAAAAAATTTTACCGTTACGCTTTTTAGTTGGCCCCTCTGCTCTAAGGTAAAGGGGCAGGCCTGCAATTGTCCTGATCATCCTACCGCTGCAAGTGGAGCAGGGGAAGGCCTCCTCCTCCACGAGAGAGAGAGAAGGATGCTCTATGGGTGTGTGGCGGCCTTCTCTCTCTCTCCACGCTGATGAGGCGGTGGAAGTCCCCACACTTTACCCCACCCCATGCAGGGAGTCCCGTCCACCGCCCGTGCCCCGTGGTGAACCTGCTGACCCCCCCCCCCCCCCCGCGACGAAGGGCCGTACCGCGGAGGTGGGGGGAGGCCTTCATCCAGCAGTGGAGTCAGAGCGGGCTGTCGATTACTGGCGGCGTGCTGCTGATGAGTTGTCGAAAGACGGGGGACGGGGAAAGAGGGTTTAAAATTCATGCTATCCTGTGCCCTGGCCACAGAACTGTGGACAAGTGCACAAGCGCCGCCTACGCGGTGTAATACACGTCCAGCTCTACCGATGAGATCGCTGCGGAGATTCATCGGGGGGGGGGGGGGGGTAATTTGTAAAACGCTGCCGCCCTGCGGATGTAGCCAATTAGACATTTAAGCAAAAATAAAGCAACGGTGTGAAGTCTCGCTGCAATCGTCACTTCTCGCGTTGACGATTTCCATCTTTCTCTTCCGGTGGGGGAAGGGAAGATACATTAAACTAAGACGTTATTGTTTTGTTAATGACGATATTTATCGTCGGTATTTTATTTCTTCTTAATTTGCAACGAGACCATCTGCACCGCCGCGATGCTCGGATGAGACTGGCAATATCACGGGGCAGGACGTGGCCGGGAAACCCAAAGGTTTCAACTCAAACCGACGACTAAAATTGAAACTTCGACGGTTTAGAAAACGTGAACGGGAGTTTTTTGCCCACGTTTAAGGCAGCTGGGTGTCATAGACACGGACGGACCGGGAACACGGACAGACACACCGAGACAGACACACCGAGACAGACACACAAATAGAACGCAGCGACGCAGTGAGACGCAGGGGCACACACGGAGATACAAGTCCTGATAACGAGAGACACAGTGAGATGGACACAGTGAGACACACACGAACGTATCTACACAGGAAGATATGAAGACAGAGATAAAAACATGCACAGATGTGCAAACATAAGTGAACATTAGTGACATAGAACAAGAGACCAGATATACACGCAGACGCATCAAGACCTACACACAAACATCACAACACTAGCGTACACATACAAAATATGTGCATTGGGAAACGCACAGATGTGAGATGTACACATACATGTACAAAGACACACACATGTACACACACACAGACAGACATTGATAAAAATACAGCCCATCAAAAGCAGAAACACACAGAGATAGACAGACTAAACTAAACTAAAACAATTATATTTGACCAGGTAAGGCCCACTAAGCTATGAAGCTATTTTCCAGAAGCGACCTGGCCACAAATGACAGCTCAACGAAGTGGCTGGTCACCACGTGGACATTTATAAACGCACGTTTATAAACACACGGCCACGGACACAGGCACAAGCACGCAGACAGACACAGAGACAGGCACAGAGACAGGCACAGAGACAGGCACAGAGACAGGCACAGACATGAAACTGCGCAATCGCTTTTCGCCGTGGGAGCATCGCCTCGATGTGTCCACCGCAGAGGGGAAGTCGCGCGGACAGGGGGTGTGCGATGGGTCATCGACCGATCGCACGCGACGGGGGAGGTAGCCACGGCCGGAGGGATACCCGACGTGGTGTGCCGGGCGCGGATATATGTTTTGGAGACTCCGACGCGGACAAACCCGAAATCTCACCAGCCACACGCGCGACCAGACGAGCGCACGGACGGATGTCCGGACAGAGGGACGGACGGACGGGCGAGAGAAGGTCCTGACTGCCGGATCCGGTGGACAGGCGGGACGGGACAGGCGGGACGGGCCGGGCGAGCGAGCGAGCGTGTGAGTGAGCGAGTGAGTGAGGCTCATCCGCCACTCATCTCGTCTGAACTGCTTGTTGTGTGTAGCTTGTTGTCCTTCACCCGTACCTCCGATTAGCACAGTTGGCTACGTACGGTGAGAAAGAAGTTCAACAAACGTACGTACACATACATACGTACACACATCCTCAATCCGCCCCCCCCCCCGTCCCGTCCCACAGTCCCACCCCTCGGGGCCAAAACGCAGCAAAGGGGCGGGGATTAAACAAGAACGATAAAAACCACACCGCCGCCACCACCACCACCACCGCCACCACCACCGCCACCACCACCACCACCGCCACCACCACCGCCACCACTGCCACCGCTGTCCCGAGATGGACACCGAGGGCGGGCGAACGCGACGACGATGAGGGTAGCGGGATCAAGGTCAGGGGTCAAACGAGGCTCGTCGCCACGCCGTCTCCGCACGCTTCGCGACGACCAGCCACCACGATTGGTCGAGCCAGCGCCGACGTTAAAGTTTGGAGCGCCTGAGTTTGACTGGTGGCTGTGGTGGTGCTGGGAATGGGGGGGAGGGAGGTGGGTCGAGGAGGGGCCGACACAGGCCGTACCTCCCGGTTTAAGAAGTGAAGCGGTGCGGTCAAGTGGTCACGTGACGTGACTGCCGCCCCCCCCCACAACCCATAAAGACCCCCTCTGTAGCCTTCACAGACTGTTGGGGCAAGCTCTGTTAGCGAGCAGCACCTACGAAGGCCGGCACGGCACACGAGGCGGGTGGGCGGCTAGCACCACGCGCGACCAAACCCCCACCGTGTGTCGTCGCCACCACCGCCGCTACCCGCCGGCCCCTCCCCCCCGTTCCCCCTCCACACCCTCCCCTCCACCCCCCGCCCCTCTAAGTACAGGCGAAGTAATCCTTGAGCGGAGCGAAGAGGTGGCGGATGACGGGGACGCTCCAGGAGCGGCCCAGCAGGCGCTGGCGGCCCAGGCGGCTCATGTTGGACACGTCGGTGTAGTGCACGGGGAAACCAAAGATCCTGGGGAGGTGGGGAGGAGGGGGGGGCAAGGGGGGGGGGGTGATGTGTAAGAATTGAATGTCATCAAAGTTGCTGTGGGCTGACCAAGTGAAATAACCGGCAGATGCACCACTTGCGCTCCCCCACCGCGTCGCTCCTCCGCCCTCCGTTGTTGCCGGGGGGGTGGGGACTGCCCCCAACTGGCCCAGTCACGAGCCTCCTCCCCCACAGGAGAAGAGGCACTCACTCCTGCCAGCCGGGGCACGACCCGGCTGGCGAATGCCAGTGGCGGGCGTGGCGCTCACCTCTCCATCTCGGTGCACCACAGGATGTCGTCCTTGCCGTTCATCATCACGGGGAAGTGCTGGTCCTTGCCCTGCTTGATGGAGTTGGAGCGCGTGGTGATGGTGCGCACTTTGCTGAACTGCAGCGGGGAGACAAAGACAAAAGTTCCCCATATAGCGAGTAGCGCCTATGAAGGCCGGAACGGAACACGAGGGGGTGGGTGGCCAGCACCACGGCCGGCAGCCTTTGTCTCCCCAGTAGCGATTTTTTTACACACCGCACCAAGTACTCATTTGAGGCTGAGTCGACCTAGGGGAGTTCCCAGGACCGGTTCAGATAATCTTCAATGGTGTTGGCTGTGAGCGGGAATCGAACTCAGATCACCGTGTTTGTAGTGCGGCACTAACCACTACAACACCACTCCCCAGAGCAAGCACACACACACACGCCACCACCACCACGCACCCACTCAACCTGACTCACTCTCACTTTGACTCTCCCAGTGTCGTGATTGTCCACCCTCCCAGTGTGGTGGTTGTCCACCCTCCCAGTGTCGTGATTGTCCACCCTCCCAGTGTGGTGGTTGTCCACCCTCCCAGTGTCGTGATTGTCCACCCTCCCAGTGTGGTGGTTGTCCACCCTCCCAGTGTCGTGATTGTCCACCCTCCCAGTGTGGTGGTTGTCCACCCGTGTCCTCACCTTGGCCATGCGGCCGTGCTCCAGGCAATCCTGCAGCTCCAGCTTGTCAGTCGTGTACGGGAAGAGCGGTCTACACGGAGGAGACATCATCATCATCATCGTCGTCGCCATCATCATCGTCATCATCATCGTCATCGTCGTCATTGTCGTCATCATCATCATCGTCATCGTCGTCGTCGTCATCGTCGTCATCATCATCGTCATCATCGTCATCATCGTCGTCATCATCGTCATCATCATCATCATAGTCATCATCATCGTCGTCATCATCATCGTCGTCGTCATCGTCATCATCATCATAGTCGTCATCGTCAGTCATCATCATCGTCGTCATCATCATCAGCAACATCATTATCACCATCATCATCAGCATGTATGTTGAACTTCTTTCGCACCGTACGTAACCAACAGTGCTAATGGGAGCATCGCTACTCCCACCATCATAATCATTATCACCATCACAGCGGCCACCACCACCAAAAGACAAAGGTCACCCGTATAGCCCATACAGACTGCTAGGGCAAGTTCTGTTAACGAGCAGCACCTACGAAGGCCAAAACGACACACAAGGTGGGTAGGTGCCCGGCACCACGCCCGGCCGCCTTTGTCTCCCCAGTGGCGATGTTTACACCGCACCAAGGCTGAGTCGACCACCACCACCACAGCCGCCGCCACCATTCTTATTGTCATCACTCCGCTGCTGGATGAAGCCGTCTCGTCACCTGTTCATGCCGGGCAGGTTGCCCCAGAAGTAGCGCGCGCGGTGAGCTGGCGAAACCTCCTTGGCGTCGATCATCGTGGGGCTGCACTGTGGCGCACAGCAACCGCACAACCGCACAGCAACCGCTCAGCAACTGCATAGCAACCGCATAGCAACCACTCAGCAACTACACAGCAACTACACAGCAACCGCTCAGCAACCTCATAGCAACCACTCAGCAACCGCTCAGCAACTACACAGCAACTACACAGCAACCACTCAGCAACTACACAGCAACTACACAGCAACTACACAGCAACCGCACGACCGCACAGCAACCGCACAACCGCACAGCAACCGCTCAGCAACTGCATAGCAACCGCATAGCAACCACTCAGCAACTACACAGCAACTACACAGCAACCACTCAGCAACTACACAGCAACTACACAGCAACCGCACGACCGCACAGCAACCGCACGACCGCACAGCAACCGCTCAGCAACCGCATAGCAACCGCTCAGCAACTGCACAGCGACCCCTCAGCAACCACTTAGCAACCACCCACTTGTGTATATCATCGTACTAGGATTAAAAATATAATCGATGCCTCGAGTTTGCTTACTGTCTGGCTGCTGGCTGGGCTCCTTTCCACGCCAACAGCAACAACAACAACAGTAACTCTGTTGGTAGTGGCGGCTGCGGGGCCGTTGCCACCGAAGCTAGCTGGGTAGCTGGCTACACGGGATGTTCCGTGGAAAAAAATGTGTGGTGAGGCCCGACTCACGTCACACGTGTGGGGTGAGGGTGGTTCGTGTTGTGGCCGGACCATGGTGAGGCTGTATCATGTCACATGGGGTGGTGTGTGTGTGGTGTGTGTGTGGTGTGTGTGTGTAGTGTGTGTGGTGTGTGTAGTGTGTGTGTGTAGTGTGTGTGTGTTTAGTGTGTGTGGTGTGTGTGTAGTGTGTGTTTAGTGTGGTGTGTGTGTAGTGTGATGTGTGTATGTGGTGTGTGTGTAGTGTGTGTGATGTGTGTGTGGTATGTGTGTAGTGTGTGTGTGGTATGTGTGTGTGGTGTGTGTGTAGTGTGTGTGTGGTGTGTGTGGTGTGTGTGTGGTATGTGTGTGTGGTGTGTGTGTAGTGTGTGTGTGGTGTGTGTGTGGTGTGTGTGGTGTGTGTGTAGTGTGTGTGTGTGGTGTGTGTGTGTGGTGTGTGTGTGTGTAGTGTGTGTGTAGTGTGTGTGTGGTGTGTGTGGTGTGTGTGTAGTGTGTGTGTGTGGTGTGTGTGTGTGGTGTGTGTGTGTGTAGTGTGTGTGTAGTGTGTGTGTGTGGTGTGTGTGTAGTGTGATGTGTGTGTGTGTAGTGTGTGTGTGTGTAGTGTGTGTGTGTGGTGTGTGTGTAGTGAGTGTGTGGTGTATGTGGTGTGTGTGTGGTATGTGTGTGTGGTGTGTGTGTAGTGTGTGTGTGGTATGCGTGTGTGGTATGCGTGTGTGGTGTGTGTGTAGTGTGTGTGGTGTGTGTGTGGTATGTGTGTGTGGTGTGTGTGTAGTGTGTGTGTGGTATGTGTGTGTGGTGTGTGTGTAGTGTGTGTGTGGTGTGTGTGGTGTGTGTGTAGTGTGTGTGTGTGGTGTGTGTGGTGTGTGTGTGTGTAGTGTGTGTGTAGTGTGTGTGTAGTGTGTGTGTGGTGTGTGTGGTGTGTGTGTAGTGTGTGTGTGTGGTGTGTGTGTGTGGTGTGTGTGTAGTGTGTGTGTAGTGTGTGTGTGTGGTGTGTGTGTAGTGTGATGTGTGTGTTTGTAGTGTGTGTGTGTGTAGTGTGTGTGTGTGGTGTGTGTGTAGTGAGTGTGTGGTGTATGTGGTGTGTGTGTAGTGTGTGTACTGTGTATGTGTGATGAGGCCGGTGTCATGGTGCGGCCGCCTCACGTTGAGGAAGCGGGAGATGTCGCGCTTGTCGCTGACGCCCATGGCCACCACGTTCTCGAAGAGCCAGAAGAATGGCCGCTCGTCCGTGGACGAGGGCCGTGCCTCGTGCAGCAGGCGGTAGTACTCGAAAAACAAGCGGCCCGTGCCCTCTGTGCCGGGGGGGGGGGGTAGAGGGGGGAACGAGGGGGAGGTGTGTGAGAGGTGGAGGGCGCAAGTGCGCGCGTGCGTACAATGCCGTGCCGGCCTTCATAGGCGCTGCTCGCGAACGGGACTTTCCCCAAGAGTCCGTGGCAGCTACACGGGGGGATCCTTTGTCTTTGTGCAAAATGGGGGAGTGGTGGCACAATGGTCAGTGCACCACGCTGCAAACTCGGCGACCCGAGTTCGACTCCCGCTCAGGGCGAACACCGGTGACGTTCATGCGAAACGGTCCCGGGCCTCCCCTCGGTCGAATTGGCCTAGGATGACTGCCCGGTGCCGCGGTGCCTAAACATCGCCACGCGGGAGACAAAGGTGGCCGGGCGTGGTGCTGGCCAACCAACCCCGTCTCGCTAACAGCACTTGCCCAAACAGTCTATTAAGGCTATGTGGGGGATCTTTGTCTCTATGTGGAAAACCCCACCTACTTGGTGGTAGCCAGTCGGTAACACCGTGGTGGTGGTGGTGGTGGTAGTTGTTGGTGATGGTGCTGGTTGTGGTGGTTGCAGGAGCCATGAGGGTATTCAGGCTATACGGGAGAGCGACAGAGAGAGCGACAGAGAGAGAGAGCGAGAGAGACCACAAATAATCTCACCGTAGAGACCCTTCCTGGCGGGGTTCACAATGGACAGGTCGTTGCAGGGACTTCCTCCGATCACCAGGTCAAACGGCCCCCACTCAACAATCTGGACCAGGGGGTCACAGGGGTCGCAGGGGGTCGCGGTGGGGAGGGGGGTCACAGGGGCGGGGGGGGGGGCGATCGTAAATCAATTCGGGGGCGATCGTAAAAATAAAACGCGCGCGTTCGTAAACACACAGCGAGCGGGCGGTCAAAGGTCACGGAAACTCTGCTCGGAAACGCGGGGAGACGCGGGGGGGGTTCATAATGGCCGTGTCGGAGAGGCTGAGATCCTGGGTTCGGACCCGGGTGTGAGCCGCCACGGCCACAGCGAGTTGAAGGTCTGGGCCACGCTCGCATAGAGACCCATCGACTCACACAGAGAAACATAGACGTGCATGTTTCATGTGTCTCGTATGATCACACCTGTGTGTCCACGAATGAGTGAGTGAACAGGCGGATGGGCGGGCGAGCGAGCGAAGTGAGCGGCCGAGTGAAAAGGTGGGCGGGCGAGCGAGCGGGCGGGCTAGTGAGCGAGTGACTGAACAGACGGATGGGTAAGCGAGCGAGTGAGCAAGCGGGCTGGCGAGCGAGTGAGCGAACGGGTTAATGGGCGGGTGGGCGGAGGAGCAAGTGTCCGGGCGTCGCCGCAGGCGGGCACTCACGTTGCGCGGGGTGATGTTGCGCACGTCGCCCACGTAGGTGATCTTGCCCTCGTGACGCACCTGCCCCACCGTCACGGAGTCCTCGCACACCTCGGAGGCCACGTAGCGCTCCACCTTGAGGCCCAGCTCCTTGAGCACCAGAAGCCCTGTGTGCGTGCGCGTGCGGGTGTACGGGTGTGCGCGTGCGTGCGCAAGTTTATTTTGTTTAGCCGTGAGAACTGAAGAGAACAGAATGGGCCTCATTCGCGAGAGCGACCCGGGTCCCCGTGCGAAATCAAAATACGCTCAGCGTGTGCGGATGAGACGGAAGAGTGAGTGTGTCTGGCACAGGCCCCAATGTGCGTGGACGAATCAACGAGCCGCGCTCGCGGGAGCGGCAACCGTGGCGGTGGTAGCGAGCTGGTGAGCACTGGCTCAGGAGCGAGCTGGTGAGCATTGGCTCAGGAGCGAGCTGGTGAGCACTGGCTCAGGAGCGAGCTGGTGAGCACTGGCTCAGGAGCGAGCTGGTGAGCGCTGGCTCAGGAGCGAGCTGGTGAGCACTGGCACAGGAGCGAGCTGGTGAGCACTGGCACAGGAGCGAGCTGGTGAGCACTGGCTCAGAAGCGAGCTGGTGAGCACTGGCACAGGAGCGAGCTGGTGAGCACTGGCTCAGGAGCGAGCTGGTGAGCGCTGGCTCAGGAGCGAGCTGGTGAGCACTGGCTCAGGAGCGAGCTGGTGAGCGCTGGCTCAGGAGCGAGCTGGTGAGCACTGGCTCAGGAGCGAGCTGGTGAGCGCTGGCTCAGGAGCGAGCTGGTGAGCACTGGCTCAGGAGCGAGCTGGTGAGCGCTGGCTCAGGAGCGAGCTGGTGAGCACTGGCTCAGGAGCGAGCTGGTGAGCGCTGGCTCAGGAGCGAGCTGGTGAGCGCTGGCTCAGGAGCGAGCTGGTGAGCGCTGGCTCAGGAGCGAGCTGGTGAGCGCTGGCTCAGGAGCGAGCTGGTGAGCACTGGCTCAGGAGCGAGCTGGTGAGCGCTGGCTCAGGAGCGAGCTGGTGAGCGCTGGCTCAGGAGCGAGCTGGTGAGCGCTGGCTCAGGAGCGAGCTGGTGAGCACTGGCTCAGGAGCGAGCTGGTGAGCACTGGCTCAGGAGCGAGCTGGTGAGCGCTGGCTCAGGAGCGAGCTGGTGAGCGCTGGCTCAGGAGCGAGCTGGTGAGCGCTGGCTCAGGAGCGAGCTGGTGAGCACTGGCACAGGAGCGAGCTGGTGAGCACTGGCTCAGGAGCGAGCTGGTGAGCGCTGGCTCAGGAGCGAGCTGGTGAGCACTGGCACAGGAGCATCCCACTGCTTCACAGCGACCCCGATCCGGTGCGGCAGGAGGCATGGTGCTGGCCACCCAACCGCTCGGTACTGTCCACCCAACCTTAATTGGTGCTGCTCGCTTACAGCACTTGCCCCAACAGTCTGTTAAGGGTATATGGGGGATCTTTGTCTTTGTGCGCACGTGCGTGTGTGTGCGTGCGTGTCTGTGCGTGTGTGTCTGTGCGTGTGTGTGCGTGTGTGTCTGTGCGTGTGTGTGCGTGCGTATCTGTGGGTGTGTGCGTGTGTGTGTGTGTGCGGGGGGGATTGCCTGTAGCGATGCCGTCGAACAAGGAGAGGACACGGATCGGCTTGCGCTGAGACGCCGGGATCGGGGGGTAGAGACGCGGGGGCTCCTGCGCACACAAAGACAAAGGTTCCCCAGGTAGCCTTCAACAAACCAGTTTAACACGCAGTAGTAGTAGGGCTTTCGCGACCAATATCATCCATAATAGAGTTTTGTTTGGGTTAAATCGCGTAAATATAAAAGTGTGCTGTACTAGTAACGAATTGGCACGTTGTGTTCACGTGGCAAACCTTACTAATTGGCTGTATCGGGTGGTGGCGGGTTTAACGACACATCAACATTTACGTGATCTAACCCCCAAAAAACCCTCTATAACGGACTTGAACAGACCGTTGGGAGCGAGTGCCGTTGGCGAGCGGCAGAGGTGGCAGAGGCGCCTACCAAGGCCGCCACGGCACGGCAGCGCGCTGCGAGCAATGTGCACATTGCTCGGGGGAGGCGAGCCACTCACGAACTCCTGGTCGCGGTCGCTGGTGAAGAAGAGCTGGAGGCGCGTGGCCCAGTCGTCGCGGCGCCGCAGCAGCCCGTTGGTGCCGTGCGGCAGGCACATGTAGCAGGTCCACGGGTCCTCGGCCACCGCCGCCTGCGCCGCCCCGGCCCCCACCAGCAGCTCCACGCACTCCATGCAGAAGCAGCTGCGCGCCCCGGCATACAGCGTCCACTTTGGCTCTGGCGGTCGCCCGCCGGCCGCTCCGTGTCGGCGAGCGTCGCGCGAAGGTTTGCGGCGAGCGTCCCGTCTCAAAGATTGAAACTATAAAACTGTGAACTCGTTGTTGTGTTACCAGGCAATGGCCCACTGAGCCTTTGCACGGCTCTTTTTCAGAAGCGGCCTGGCCGTCACAAACGATAGCTGTGGCTTATCATCACGTGGCAATTTATAGCAGCCAAATACTCTGAGCACGTGACGCTGATTGTGAGTGTGGCGGGGAAAAAAACGAATGACCCAAAGAAAAATCCACGCTACCACAGGGAGAAAGAGACACACAAACTCCGAATATGAGTCGGAATCGACACCAACGACCTCCCGTACACCAGGCGAGGTAGTTAACATCTCGCCCCCACCCCTGGCAGCCGTCCCTGTGCAGCGCACGGCGACTCGGCGGCTCGCCTGCGAGCGGCCATCGGTTTGGCGGAGGGGGGCGATGATGTCTGCGACTGCGCGCGATCCCCAGCGACGCAGACAACGCACCCGCGCCCGGCACACCACGACACGGTCGGCCGTCTCCGCTCCGAGCGCTCATCCGCCGTGCGCTCACTAATTGCACACGAAGGCTTCCCGTGACTTTGACGACAAGAGTATAGGAGTTTGGGGGGGGGGCCGTGGGGGGGGGGTAGGGGGTGGGGTGTGTGCGGTGGGGGGGGGCGGCGAGGGGTCGGGTGTCGTGCGGGAAACCGGACGCGCGGCGTGACAATGACGCGCCGACCTGTGGGCGGATGGGGCGGGAGGAAGCCGTTACCCTGCGACACAAACAGAGCCCTTATCTTGTAGCTGCACCCAGGCCGCCACGGGCCCAGCTGGCCGGCCTGGCCCGCCAGCGGCCGCCCGTCGACGCTCCCCATTTGGAAGGCCGAGCGAGACGGAGCGGGAGCGCGCCCGAGCTCCGGACGGCGCCGGCTCGGGGGGAAAGATTTCATCCAGCAGTGGATAGGTCACGGCGGGGGGGCGGCAGCGGCACAGCCTGGCGGCGGCGGCGCTTGTTGCGCGGGGATTCCACGGTGACGATGATGACGATGAACGCGATTGTAAAGATGATGATGATGACGAATTCAACGGTGACAACGATGATGATGAACGCAACAGCGACGATGATGATTGACACCACCACGACGAGGAGGTGGTTTACTCACCGGCAGCAGTTGACCTTGCTGCACATGAGCACCTCCTTGCCAGCGCAGCAGGCGCTGCAGTAGGACTGGTAGCCATCGTCGTCGTACAGGTACGAGCACTCCAGGTACGTGTCCTGCAGACGGGGTCACGGATACACGGTGGGGGGGGGGGGGGTTCAGGCCAGAGGGTAAAGGTGCAGCCCCTGCAATAGCTCCGCTCACGCCACAGCTGCGGATGGGGGGCTCGCGTTTGGCCTGCGTATTGGAAGAGGTGGGGTTACCCACATTTTACCCCACCGTTCACACTGCTGAGGGTACGGCTTTTAGGGTACGGGTTTTAGGGTACGGGATTTAGGGTACGGTTTTTAGGGTACAGGTTTTAGGGCACGGGTTTTAGGGTACGGGTTTTAGGGTACGGGATTTAGGGTACGGTTTTTAGGGTACGGGTTTTAGGGCACGGCTTTTAGGGTACGGGTTTTAGGGTATGGGATTTAGAGCACGGGTTGGTATTTGTGGCGCGCTTACATTTCTCAGCAACTCAACGCAACGATGAATGATTATTAACCTCCCCCCGCCCCTGGCCCTGCTTGGCCCCAAGCCAGATTCCGATGGCTTGTCTGGAGGCCAGCAAGTATGGCACAGTTTGGTTCTGGCTCGGCTCAGATATGCCAGTGGAAAATAAAACGGAGGTCAAACGTTCTCCCCACGGTGCCAGCCGGCTGGACGGTTCGACGAACACTTCCAAGGGCACCGGTCGCGACGAAACCCTCTGACGTTGTTCGTGACCGACGATGATTGCGACGATTGGGGCCGGGGCGGTGAGGGTATCCGTACCTTGCAGGTCTGGCACAGCCCTCCCTCGAACAGCGGATGCTGAGCCGCCACATACAGACTGCCACAGCCCATGCACATGTCTGGAGACACGCGCACACACCGTCACAGTGAACCCACTGTGGAGTTACAGCAATACTCACGGCGGTATTCACCAGGGCAGAATTAACGGACACACTCGTGGTCACGGACACACCCGGTGGCAAATACGCTTGGTCTAGGACACGCGTGTTCATGGACATGCGTGGTCACGGACGTGGAAAATGTTCACGTTAAGGAAAGTGGCTCACCTTCAATGTTCCGGACTTTCATGCGGATCTGCTCGATGAGAACATCTGAAAGTGGACAACGTCGTTCATCGCTTCCATCAACGTCCCGATTCACACACGTCATCACACGTCATCACGCAAACTGTGCACCATTCAATCTCAACAGGACCGGCAGTACAAATGAGGACAGTACAAACAGAGCACTGGTCGTAACCCATTCATTGACGTGGCTCGCGAGAGAGCGAGTCATCTGATCGCCGACTCATTTCAAATGAGCGTCAATTTCACCACCGCTGGCCGCACAAACAAGTTGCAACCACCACCAGTGAGCGAGCAGCCAAATATCCTAGTACCACAGAACTTTGGAGATTGTGGGCAGCGCCCGGGTTTATGTCTGCGGATTCCCGTTCGAAAAAAACTACCCTCCGTGATTCCGTTTGCACGAATGCCGCGATATGAAGTCAATAAATAATAATAACACGGCAACGTTCATTGCTGTGACCCCCGACTGCGAACCAATTTCAGGGCTGCACCTTGACCTCTGTACCGGGTCACTCACCCTTGGAGCCGCAGGGCAGCGCTGGCAGGGGAACCGCTTTGTGCTTCTTGGGCGCCGGGCCCAAGGGGACGACCTCCGGTTGACTCGACGCCATCCTCTTGGGGGCCTTGCGATCCTCTGGCACGCGGTCACGACACAAAGGCAAAGGGTCCCACCGTGTAGCCTTCGCGGAGCGTTGGGGGCAAGTGCTGTTAGGCGGGGGCGGGCATGCATGCGTGTGTGTACACAGATATAGATCCCCCGTATAGCTGGAACAGGCTTTTGGGGCAAGTGCTGTTAGCGAGCACCTATGAAGGCCGGCATGGCACACGAGGGGGTGGGTGGTCTCCCCAGTAGCGATGTTTACACACTGCACCAGGTACTCATGCCGTGCCGGCCTTTCATAGGCGGCACTCGCTAACAGCACTTGCCCCCACAGTCCGTCAAACCCACATGAGGGGGATCTTTGTCTGTGTTGTGTGTGTACATGTACGTGTGTGTCTGTACGTGTGTGTGTGTACGTGAGTGTGTGTGTACGTGAGTGTGTGTGTACGTTTGTGTGTCTACGTGAGTGTGTGTGTACGTGAGTGTGCGTGTACGTGGGTGTGCGTGTACGTGAGTGTGTGTGTACGTGTGTGTGTACGTTTGTGTGTCTACGTGAGTGTGTGTGTACGTGAGTGTGTGTGTGTACGTGAGTGCGTGTACGTGTGTGTGTACGTGAGTGTGTGTGTACGTGAGTGCGTGTACGTGAGTGTGTGTGTACGTCAGTGTGTGTATACGTGAGTGTGTGTGTACGTGTGTGTGTACGTGTGTACGTGAGTGTGCATGTACGTGAGTGTGCGTGTACGTGGGTGTGCGTGTACGTGAGTGTGTGTGTACGTGTGTGTGTACGTTTGTGTGTCTACGTGTGTGTGTGTGTACGTGAGTGTGTGTGTGTGCGTGAGTGCGTGTACGTGAGTGCGTGTACGTGAGTGTGTGTGTACGTGAGTGCGTGTACGTGAGTGTGTGTCTACGTGAGTGTGTGTGTGTGTACGTGAGTGACCGTGCGTACCCTCTGTGGGCTGCAGGCCGCGTGGGCCCGTGGGCTGGAACCCGCCGGTGGCCCAGCCCAGCAGAGGCTTCAGCGCCCGCTCCAGGCCCGGGGACAGCTCCCCCTCCCCCCCTCCCCCCAGCGCCCCCTCCCCCGCGGCGACCCCGGATGACCCCGCTGCCGCCGACCCCCCCAGCCCCTCCCCCCCGCCGGTGACCCCCAGCGGCCCCCCCGCGGCCCCCTCCGCCGCCGGCTCCAGGATCTTCCCCGCGCGCTGGCTCGCCATCTGCGCGCACAATTCCACGTTACCGTGGCAGGAGCCGCGCCGCGCGTCCAGGCAGGGGCGAGCCACCGCCGCAGGACCAGCGTAGCAGGCGGTGCACGCTGTGCACAAGAGCCATTACCCGAAACGTCGTCTGTTGTGTTTTCTCCTCTTAAGACCACTCTAATAAAGGCAAAGGTCACCCATATAGCCTTCACCAGGGCCGTCCACGTTGGGGGGGGGGGGGGGCCCACGCTCGCCGCTACGCTCCGGCTCCCCACACGTACACACACACACGCGCGGTGTTGTGATTGACACAGAGTGTGTTGTTGTTGACTGTGCTTGTGCACCGCTGACAATGCAGCAACAACAGCAACAACAGCACCGCGAGATCCGCCGTGTGAGTCTTGAACGTCTTCAATTTTACGTCTTCCGCGCCACATTGCGTCACTCACTACACTAAACTATTTATCATTTTACCAGATAAGCTATATAGCTCTTTTTCAGAAGCGACCTGGCCACTAATAATAGCCCAATGAAGTTGCTTATGATGTGGAAATTCATTGCAGCCAAATGCTCTAAACGCACTGTGATTCTAAATGTGGAGGAAAAAACCGGAGAACCTGGAGAAAAATCCACGCGACCACGGGGAGAGACACACGCAAACTCCAAATACACAGCAGCAGGCGTCAGGGTCGGGATGGAACCCACGACCTCCTGCATACCAGGCGAGGTAGTTCACATCTCGCCATCACATGGAAATGTATAGCAGCCCAAATACTCTAAACGGATGTTGTTGATTCTAAATGCGAAGGGAAAAACTGGAGGACCCGGAGAAAAATCCACACAAAGAGGGGAGGAAAGTCACGGGGAATCTGAATAGACAGCAGGCGTCAGGCTCAGGACCCCTCCTCGGGGAATCACCACGTTCAGGTGCTGCTACCCCGCCTTGTATTCTCGTCACCATCCTTTCCCGATCTTTCCATTGCTCCCCACTAATCCCAATCATTTTCCCCGTAACGGTCTCCCAACCGAAACCCTCATTTGCATTTAGTTTTCCCCGACGACCAATCGGATTTGAATGTTCTCCACCTTCAAATCCGATTGGGCGTGCCCTACGTCTGCCCCCCCCCCACCCCTGCCGTGACAGCTGCCCGCCAGCCAATGGGAGCCGAGCACGCTATTCGAACTTGCGTGGAGCCGTTAAGACTCGGCGAGCGTCTATTTATTTATTTCCCAATCGGGTTTGCCTCTCGGCATCCCTCCTCGCACGCTGCGCTCAATGCAGCCGGTGTGCCGCCGCCTGGCCGGACCACTGACACACACATACAGAGCACACGCGTCGCGTCACGCGCACACGCGTAGCGTCACGCGTGTGCTACTGTGTGACGGTGCCGGGGTGCCTGGGTCACGGGCACGACCCCACAGGCACGACCGACCTGCAGAACGGGGGGTTTGGTTTGGTGGGTATTTCTTTTGCCACAGGTCACAGCCCACTGGGCAACGAGCAGCCCCATTGTGACGGTGACGGCGGTGACGACGATGACGACGACGATGACGGTGATGAATTGCTCGACGACGACGATCGCGATGATGTTGTTTACGATGGCCACGTGGGACAGACCCAGGCGCTACGAGTCAACCGACCCCAATTATCTGACGATGACGACGATGACGACGAGGTTGAGGAGGCTGGCGGTACCTTGAGAGCCTCGTAGACGGCCCGCTTGTAGGCGGACCGCTTGTTGTAGGTGGCCAAGTGGAAGTGGTCGTTGAACTCGCTCAGAGGTCGCAGCTTGTCCCCTTGCACCTTCGCACACACGCGCACACAAAGGTGCCCCGCGTAGCCTTCAGCAGCGCCTGGGGCAAGTGCCGTCCGCGAGTAGCACCTCTTAACGGACGGCACGGCGCACGGGGAGGTGGCGCGGCCAGCGCCACGCACAGCCGCCTTTGTCTCCCCGGCGCTGATGGTTACGCACCGGGTACTCATTTCAGGCCGAGTCGACCTAGGGGATGCCCAGGTCCGGTTTGCCACTGTTAGTTGTAGTGAGCGGGATTTGAATGCGGGTCGACGGGTTCATGGGGCAGTGCACGAGCAACTACACCACCGCTCCCCACACAAGCACACAAAGACAAAGATCCCCTGTATAGTCTAAACAGACTGTTGGGGCAAGTACTGTTTGGGAGCACTCACACACGTATATACTGGCACGCGGACACACACACGTATACAGGCATGTGTACACGTATACAGGCATGTGTACACGCACGCACGTTTACACGCATGCGTAGATACACCCACGTATACAACAACCGCCATTCGCCACTAAGTGGCGGTGACGTCACCACAACGCTTTTGCCAGGCCATGTGCACCTTGAGGCCACGTATACAGGCACGCGTACACACACGACACAAGGTTAATTTCATCGTCATCACCATGATCGTCATCAATGTCAGTTGTCGTTATCATCATCACCATCATCATGAATTCGTACAGCGTGCATCATCATTATCATCACCATCATCATGAATTCGTACAGCGTGCATCATCACCATTCATCATCGCCGTCACCACGGTCGCCGTGACGAATGCGATCGCGGCCGGCGCGGGTTGCTCGCTCACCATGGAGAACTTGCAGTCTCCGAACCAGCGGATCCAGCTGGAGCCGATCGGAGCGGGGTCACGGCCCGTCTCCAGCCAGGACACGGTGCAGCCCGGCCACCAGCTGTAGCCCTTGATCTTCCCCCACACCAGGTCCCCCACGCCCAGCGGCGGCGGCGGCGCCAGCGGCAGCAGCGAGGATGAGGAGAGCGACGAGGAGGAGAGCGACGAGGAAGAGCCCTCGTCCTGCGGCCCACGAGGAAGGAGGGGGGAGAGGGAGGAGGAGGAGGAAGAGGTGGTGATTGACATGAGTACACACAATGACATGGAGGTGATTGGCGGTGGTGGGTGGTGATGGTGGTGATGGTGATGATGGTGGTGATGATGATTTATAGCAGTGATGATAACAGTCACAGTGACTACAATGATGTTTATGATAATAATGATAATCGCAATGATTATCATAACAACAATGATGCTGATGCCCACGATGATGATAATGACGAAGTCCAATAAATTCTCACCGGCTCTTCCCTAGCATGCGGCGCTGTGGGGGTGGCGACGTGGTTGCTCGGCATTGTGGGTAGGGGCGAGAGGCCGGGGGGGGCATGGCGACTCCGGGGCTCGGGGGGGGAGCCCCCCATGTCCATGGCAACTGGTGACTTGGGCACTCCGCGGAAAGACTGCGGGAAAATCCCGCGACAATCAACCAATTAATCAATGAATCAATTATAATCAATCACCTGCATAACGAGCAATTAATCACGAGCCTAGATCCGATAGACCGGCCATCACCACACCTTTGTCTCCCCAGTGCTGATGTTTACACTCCACACCAGGTACCCATTTAAGGCTGAGTTGACCCAGGGGAGACCCAGAACCGGTTCCGATATCACTAGCGCCACTGATGTAGGCTGGAGTCGGGAATCCAACTCAGGTCGCCGGGCGTCGTAGGGCAACGCGCTAACCACTGCGCCACCACTCCACCCACAAACGCACACAGGACACAAACAGGCAAAGACAAAGATCCTCCATATAGACTGTTGGGACAAGTGCAAATGGAGAGCATCTATGAAGGCTGACACGTCACACGAGGGGGTGGGTGGCCAGCACCACCCCTGGCCGTCTTTGTCTCCCCAATGGCGATGTATGCACATAGCACCAGGTACTATTTTGAGGCTGAGTCGACCTAGGGGTGGCTCAGGCCCAGTTCAGATATTCGTCACCGATAATTATTTGTCGCGAGCGCCAATCGAAGTCGGGTTGCCGGGTTCGTAGCGCAGCGCGCCAACGGCTGGGCCACCGCTCCCCCACGCACACACAGGACACACGTGCACACACACGCACACACAGGACACACGTGCACACACACGCACACACAGGACACACGCGCACACACACGCACACACAGGACACATGCGCACACACACGCACACACAGGACACACGCGCACACAGGACACACGCGCACACACACAGGACACACGCGCACACACACACAGGACACACAGGACACACGCGCACAGAGAGACGCACACACAGGACACACGCGCACACACACACGCACACACAGGACACACGCACACAGAGAGACGCACGGACACGCAGCTGCAGTGGACAGAGTTGGCAGTGGAAGTGATTCAAGTTGCACCTTTGCCTCGCGTTCGAGAGAGAGAGAGAAACGTGAACGGATTTTCCGGGCGTGCCAACTTCCCCCGCCCCCACGCCCCCCACTGCCACGTGTAAACAAAAACCTTTTGTCAACAAAGCCTCTTTGTTTACAAGCGAAACTGATTGAACCCATCGGGATTACGGCTGATAGCGGGCTGCCAGTGGCGCCGCACCACACCTCCTCACCGCCTGCTGCGAGGAAGGACCTTTGTGCCGGAACGACGTCGCCGCCTGGGATATACTTCCCCTATTTAAGGCGGCCGCCGCCGCCGCCGCCGTGGTGTTGACATCGACGCGCATCGTGCCGAGCGATATAAACTGCTGCATCGTCGCGTTCCCCGGGGTGGCCGTTTGAGCGGCACGCCAAGATTTAAAGGGAGCCGGAGGAGGAAATGCAGGGAGGGTGGGGAGTGGTGGGGGGGGGTCCAGAAGTTAAGGGGGGCGAGGGGGGTGGGTGGGTTTTGAGGTTTAAGGATTTGAGAGATTCCTAGAAATCAGCCGGAGGGTAAAGGCCGCCACCGCCACCACCGCCACCACCACCGCCACCACCGCCACCACCACCACCACGAACTGAAATCATTTACTGGAAAAAGCCGGGACACTTTTGTGTCAACACAGAACGTGTTGGGAGAGACACACACACACGTGTTTACGTGCACACACACACAGACAGGAATGCACACACGTGTGAACATAGGCACAAGTATACACACAAGTAGTCATGCATGTGTGTGTGTGTACACAAAGACAAAGACCCCCGTGTAGCCGGAACAGACTGTTGGAGTAAGTGGTGTTAGCGAGCAGCACCTATGTAGGCCGGCCAGCACCACGCCCGGCCGCCTTTGTCTTCCTCGTGACGATTTTTACACACCACACCAGGTATTCATTTGAGGCTTAGTCGACCCAGGGGAGTCCCAGAACCGGTTAAAAAAATCGTCACCGGTGCTGGGCGTGAGCGGGAATCGAACTCAGCTTGCCCGGTTCGTAGCGCAGGGCGCTACTCGCCACACTACCACTCCCCACAGCCACACGCATGCACTGACACACACTGACACACACTGACGACACACTGACACGCACTGACACACACTGACGACACGTACTGACACACTGATACACACACTGAGGACACACACTGACACAACGGGGCAGGATGAAATTAAAAATGTGCCCGCTCAGCAGATGTTTGACGACAGATGTTCAGACAGAGATATCTCACGACCAGCGCTAGCCCACACACCCCCCCCCACAATCCCCCACTGCCACAAAACCCAAATGTCAACACGAACACACAGATCGCTGGGTGTTTGTGCATTGTCAAAAATAGGCTTCTGAAAACAAATCTCTCGTTAGGTTTGTGTGTGAGTGTGTGTGTGAGTGTGTGAATGTGTGTGTGAGTGTGTGTCAGTGTGTGTGAGGGCCGCCACGAGGTCTACCGAGCCTGAACGCCTGGGGCAGTTGTAAACGTCAGCGCTGGGGAGACGATCACTGCCGGGTACGGTCCGAGTTGCGTCACCTCCAGTGCAGCTTTCGACAGGCGCGTTGGGAAGTGCTGCTGGCGAATATCACCCACGGAGGGCGGCACGGCACACGAAGGGGCGGCGTGGCAAGCACCACACCCGGGCCCCTTTGTCTCTCCGGTGGCGGCGTTTGCACCACACCGCGCCGAGGATACTTGCTTAAGGCCGAGTGAACCTAGGCCCCGGACCGGTTCAGCGGCGCTAACCGCTGCACCGCCGCTCCCCGTAGACTTCCTCACACCCACGGTTGACCGTAGGGAGTGGTCAGCCTCATTTCCAGGAAACTGGAGCCAGAAGCCACGACCAGGCCTCAAAGCCTGTCCATGAGACCTCCTATCTGTCCCGACCAGCCGCTCCCTCCCCCATCTCCCGCCCCCCTCCCCCACCTCGACTCGACCCCCCACCCTGAGTGGGGGAGAGAGAGCACAGCGCCCCATCCAACCACTTCCACTGCGCTTTCCTTTTTTCGGCCGCCGATAAAATCGACGACCATCCGGCAACGCCGGCAATTCGGACGGAACGACGGAACGCCGGGGGACCGTGCGGCTCGCAGGTCGTGCCGCCGCGTGGTTGTGCCGCCGCGTGGTCGTTTGGCCCGACGTCCGACGTTTCGCTCCACGTGCAGGGAGCTACTTCGGGCGCGAGAGCGAAAAACACGTGGCGAGCGCGATGCCCTGAGCAGGTGGCGAGCGCAGTGGCGGCTCTGCTTCGCTCTGATACGCACGCACTCAGGGGAATCATCAGCAGCAGCAGCATGCATTCTCTTGATTTATTTAGACATTTTTCGATTTAAAGCTTTCGTGACTGCAGGGATTCATATTCTTGGTTCTTTCGGTAAAGTCACGTAGAAGGGAAATAATAAATAATACAAATAAAACTATAAATGTCTCACGACGTTTCGATTGCAACACAAGCAATCATTATCAGGTGTGAAAACCACAGCGAAAAAAAATGATTTTATTGTTTTCTTTTTATTATTTAGACATGTTTGTCTGTCACTGTAACCCTGACCATAACTACACTAGCCACCCAGACACTAACCCTGACCCTAACCATACTAGCCACTCAGACACTAACCCTGACCCTCACCACACTAGCCACCCAGATACTAACCCTGACCATAACTACACTAGCCACCCAGACACTAACCCTGACCCTAACCACACTAGCCACTCAGACACTAACCCTGACCCTCACCACACTAGCCACTCAGACACTAACCCTGACCCTAACCACACTAGTCACTCAGACACTAACCCTGACCCTCACCACACTAGCCACTCAGACACTAACCCTGACCCTCACCACACTAGCCACCCAGATACTAACCCTGACCATAACTACACTAGCCACGCAGACACTAACCCTGACCCTAATCACACCAGCCACCCAGACACCAACCCTGACCCTCACCACACTAGCCACCCAGACACTAACCCTGACCCTCACCACACTAGCCACCCAGATACTAACCCTGACCATAACTACACTAGCCACTCAGACACTAACCCTGACCCTCACCACACTAGCCACCCAGACACCAACCCTGACCCTAACCACACTAGCCACCCAGACACTAACCCTGACCCTCACCACACTAGCCACCCAGATACTAACCCTGACCATAACTACACTAGCCACTCAGACACTAACCCTAACCCTAACCACACTAGCCACTCAGACACTAACCCCGACCCTAACCACACTAGCCACCCAGACACTAACCCTGACCATAACTACACTAGCCACCCAGACACTAACCCTGACCCTAATCACACCAGCCACCCAGACACCAACCCTGACCCTCACCACACTAGCCACCCAGATACTAACCCTGACCCTCACCACACTAGCCACCCAGACACTAACCCTACCCCTAACTACACTAGCCACCCAGACACCAACCCTGACCCTCACCACACTAGCCACCCAGATAGTAACCCTGACCCTAACCACACTAGCCACCCAGACACTAGCCCTGACCCTCACCACACTAGCCACCCAGACACTAACACTGACCATAACCACACTAGCCACCCAGACACTAACACTGACCCTAACCACACTAGCCACACAGACACTAACCCTGACCCTCACCACACTAGCCACCCAGACACTAAACCTGACCCTAATCACACCAGCCACCCAGACACTAACCCTGACCCTCACCACACTAGCCACCCAGACACTAACCCTGACCCTAACCACACTAGCCACCAAGACACTAACCCTGACCCTAACCACACTAGCCACCCAGACACTAACCCTACCCCTAACTACACTAGCCACCCAGACACTAACCCTGACCCTCACCACACCAGCCACTCAGATACTAACCCTGACCCTAACCACACTAGCCACCCAGACACTAACCCTGACCCTAACCACACTAGCCACCCAGACACTAACCCTGACCCTAACCACACTAGCCACCCAGACACTAACCCTGACCCTAACCACACTAGCCACCCAGACACTAACCCTGACCCTAACCACACTAGCCAGCCAGACACTAACCCTGACCCTCACCACACTAGCCACCCAGACACCAGCCCTGACCCTAACCACACTTGCCACCCAGACACTAACCCTGACCCTCACCACACCAGCCACCCAGATACTAACCCTGACCCTAACCACACTAGCCACCCAGACACTAACCCTGACCCTCACCACACTAGCCACCCAGACACTAACCCTGACCCTCACCACACTAGCCACCCAGACACTAACCCTGACCCTCACCACACTAGCCACCCAGACACTAACCCTGACCATCACCACACTAGCCACCCAGACACTAACCCTGACCCTCACCACACTAGCCACCCAGACACCAGCCCTGACCCTAACCACACTAGCCACCCAGACACTAACCCTGACCCTAACCACACTAGCCACCCAGACACTAACCCTGACCCTCACCACACTAGCCACCCAGACACTAACCCTGACCCTCACCACACTAGCCACCCAGACACTAACCCTGACCCTCACCACACTAGCCACCCAGACACTAACCCTGACCCTCACCACACTAGCCACCCAGACACTAACCCTGACCCTCACCACACTAGCCACCCAGACACTAACCCTGACCCTCACCACACTAGCCACCCAGACACTAACCCTGACCCTCACCACACTAGCCACCCAGACACTAACCCTGACCCTCACCACACTAGCCACCCAGACACTAACCCTGACCCTCACCACACTAGCCACCCAGACACTAACCCTGACCCTCACCACACTAGCCACCCAGACACTAACCCTGACCCTCACCACACTAGCCACCCAGACACTAACCCTGACCCTCACCACACTAGCCACCCAGACACTGACCCCACCCCTCACCACACACAAGCTTGTGGGCACAAGTGGATAAATGCACGAACATATAAGACCCGACGTGTACGTGCGCAGACGTAACAGGGTGAACGCACTTGGGCACAAAGGCTTACACCAGAAACTCGAGTGCGCGCACGCGCAATGTGTAAGGACCTGCACGCGTGTACATGCGTGTGCACACGCGTGTACATGCGTGTGCACACGCATTTACACAGCGCGGGGGCGCAGTGGGGAGCACGGTCGGGTACATCTTCCAGTCATCTCAATCAGCTAACGCATGGCACCACCTGCGTCTGTCCCGTGACCTCCTACCAGCGGCGAGCCTTCGACACTTCATACGACAACCTCAAAGTGCACCTAGCCTGGCACAAGAGCTGTTGTGACATCAATGCCACTTAGCGACGAACGGAGGCTGTGGGTGTGTGCGCGTGTGTGTGTGTGTACCCTCTGTGTTGTTCTGTGCGCGTCCGTGTGCTCGTGTGTACTCCCTGTACTGTTGTGTGTTCACGTGTGCGCGTGTGTGTGTGTGCACTCCCCGTGTTACCGCGTGTGTGTGTGCACTCCCCGTGTTACCTCGTGTGTGTGTGTGCACTCCCCGTGTTACCGTGTGTGTGTGTGCACTCCCCGTGTTACCGCGTGTGTGTGTGCACTCCCCGTGTTACCGCGTGTGTGTGTGCACTCCCCGTGTTACCGTGTGTGTGTGTGCACTCCCCGTGTTACCGCGTGTGTGTGCACTCCCCGTGTTACCGCGTGTGTGTGTGCACTCCCCGTGTTACCGCGTGTGTGTGTGCACTCCCCGTGTTACCGCGCGTGTGTGTGCACTCCCCGTGTTACCGCGTGTGTGTGCACTCCCCGTGTTACCGCGTGTGTGTGTGCACTCCCCGTGTTACCGTGTGTGTGTGTGCACTCCCCGTGTTACCGCGTGTGTGTGTGCACTCCCCGTGTTACCGCGTGTGTGTGTGCACTCCCCGTGTTACCGCGTGTGTGTGTGCACTCCCCGTGTTACCGCGTGTGTGTGTGCACTCCCCGTGTTACCGTGTGTGTGTGTGCACTCCCCGTGTTACCGCGTGTGTGCGCGCGCACCTTGCGGAGCGTCTTGGGGGTGGGCTGTGGGGGGCTGAACCCCACGGCACCCCCGGCCTGGAAGGAGCTGCGTGGAGCGGGCCGCGGTCTCAGGCTGTTCTCCCACCCCGCGTGACCCCGCGACCCCCGCACCTTCGCAAACAAAGACAAAGGTGCCCCCCCCCCACCGCAGCGGTGAAGCCTTGCACAGTCTGCAGGGGCCAAGTGCGCGGTTAGCGGCCACTCGTTAAGGCCGGCACGTAGAGACCCATACTCACACAGAGACACATAGACTCACACAGAGACACATAGACTCACACAGAGACCCATAGACTCACACAGAGACCCATAGACTCACACAGAGACCCATAGACTCACACAGAAACCCTTAGACTCACACAGAGACCCTTAGACTCAAACTGAGATCCATAGACTCACGAACACACAGATCGCTGGGTGTTTGTGCATTGTCAAATGTGGAGGAAAAAAAACCCAGAAGACCCGGATAAAAATCAACGCAGTCACGGTGAGCGAAACACGCAAACTCCAAATATACAGCAGGCGTCAGGGTCGGAATAGAACCCACGACCTCCGGCATACCAAGAGAGGGAGATAACATCTCCTAGCCACCGCGGCGCCACGGGTAAAGATTCTGATTCTGAGTGTGCCCTTAAAAGTGGCATCGCACGACAAGACCGCTATTGCGATTGTGCCCAGCCAGCCCCTCCACATTCTCAACGTTCTCCGAGGCCACGGAGCCCTGACACCCAGTCAGGGTCTGGATGTCAGCCACTCTGATCGACCACATGCCTTTGTGGTAAAACTGGGTTTACTCGTTTCACGAGCTCCCTTTGTCAGACCGGTTTGGCGTGCATTACAACAGGTTCGGACTGCTAAACAATAACAATGTCTTGAGCCAGCAGTAGGTCAACACTGATCACCGCAGGACTCCCTGGAGGGCCCTGTCGCTGTGTACTATCATTGTTATACACGCGGGAGGAGGAAACTGGAGCACTCGAAGAAAAAAAATCATTGCAGGACCCGACTACATCTCGCAAGCGGTGACCAAACGACATGTTCTGGTCGAGTGTGGTGCCGAGGCCCTTGAGATGAGTAGAACTCCGATTCGTGGAGTCCGCGACTATCACACCGTCGCCTCTCACAAGCGTTTGAGTTTGAGCCGCAGTGCCAACCGGCAGAACCTACGATAGTCCTGGATCGAGCAGCATGCCGCTTCGTGCACACCGCACGAAGCGGCACGCTCGCGTGGCAATCTTCGAGGTTATTACTGAGGCTCTGCGTATCTAACGTTGACTTCGCTGCGGTGTGTACAATTGTGCATAACTAGCATGTTGATGGGACTCGATGTCATGCGATCGGAGAGAGACACACGTTGAAAACGGGAAGGCCACGAGGAGGGCGGTTAAGCGAGGACTGTTCATCATCCAGCTCGACGAACTCTGATCGACCATGTAGGTATCACTCAATCCACCCCGGTGCCGTACCCGATGGTATTGAGTGCCACTTGCTGTACTGCCTTCTCCTGGGAGGAAACCACAAGCCCACTTGGGTTTTTGTTTCTCTGATGCTCAAGGCGATGATCTCTGACCTGCTAACTCTGCTCTCCGCTCCACACGTCACAAGGATGAACAACACACAGACAATTACTTTATTTTTAAAATGTCTCCGGAATTCACATTTGTTCAACCGAGCAAATGCCAACGGGCTCGCGGGCCACCGCACCACCTCACCGCCATCTGCGAGGCGGCGGCGGCGTCGGCTGCAGCCATCGTGCCAATGCAGCGTCGTTTGGACAAGGTGAAGAGAGAGCGAGTGGGGACTGCAGGCCGGTCACCCGGGGCTCACCTGGTCGGACTCCGCCAGCGCCGAGGGGGAGTTCTCCGCGGTCCAGCTGTTCGCGGGGCTCCCCGGGGTGCGGAACAGACTTTCTGCTCCGCGCACACAAAGACAAAGGTCCCACGTGTAGCCTACGACGGGCTGTTGGGGCAAGTGCCGCTCGCGGGCGCCTACGTGGGCCGGCAAGGCGCACAACTCGGTGGTGTAACCAGAGGTGATGTCTGACACACCGCGTCAGGTACTCGTTTAAGGCTGAGTCGACCTACAACAGGCCCAGGACCAGTTTAGCACAAAATCCAAGCAACGACGGTGACGACTATGATGACGACGATATTCATGATAATAATGATGGCAATGACGATGATGGCAATGCTGATGACAATGATAACGAAGGCAATGACGACGACGATGACGTCAGCGATGATGTCAGCGACGACGTCACCCACCTGTGCTGTCGGGCGAGCCCTGGCTAGCGTCGTCCAGGCTGTCGCCCGCCCTGCGAGCGTCCACCGCCGGTCCCGGGCGACGCTGCGCCAGCCCGCGCCCCCCCGCCGCTCCACCCACGTTGTTCTCGGGGGTGGAGCCGGGGCCGGTGACGCCGTGCAGCTGTTTGCCCGGGGACATGTTGTTGTTGTTGTTGGCGTTGTTGTTGTTGCTGCTGGCGGTGACGCCGACGTCGGCTGGCTCGCCGTTGCTGAGCGGCGGCGCGAGGGGGGGGGAGCCCACGGCGCCCGAGCAGATCTCGTTCTGACGGGGGGGGGGGAGTTGTTGTGGGCAAGGAGGGTTTCATCCTTGTCATCGCCATCAGCAGTCGCATCATGGGCAGCATCATGAGCAGTATGAACAGCAGCATCATCAGCAGCAGCATCATCATTATCAGCATCGTCAGCATTATCATCATCAGCAGTAGCAGCAGCATAATCATGAGCAGCAGCATCAGCAGTATCATCGGTGGTATGAACATCGTCACCATCAGCAGCATCATCATCAGCAACAGAATAAGCAGCATCAGCAGCAGCACCGTCACACCATCATCAGCAGCAGCATCATCAGCAGGAGTAAACATATTGTTAATCCTCATCGGGCCTTCACGCCATGAGAAGCACGTGGCTCCATCGTCGTTAATCGATTAATCGTCACATCCATGAATAATAATCATTTACATAATCGAACCAAAACCCCTACCATCACCACCCCCATCCCCTCCCCCACCCCCTCCGTTAATGACCACCCTCTCACCACCCTCTCACCACCCTCACCGATCTCGCACTGACCAGCGTGGTGAAGTATGGTCAAATACCCAGGGGTGGAAATGGGATTTAAAAAAATGTCCGCGTGTTTCCACCGGGGGTCGAGTGACTCCCTCTCGAGCGAGTTTCACTCGAGAGGGGATGTCTCAAGTCAACCGCCGCGTCCTAGAGGCGACTCCGTGTTTATGGCCTTTTAATAATTCGCCAAAAGCCGACACCACCACGTGGTACACGTGGGTGCACTTTATGTTTATATGGCCGTGTCGTGGTGAAGCCGATGGTCTACGTCGCGCCTGTTGGGCTGGCTGATTACAGACAGAGGCGTGGCCAGGGGGGAGTTCCTGGAGCACACACGCGGGGGGAGCTCTTAGTCGCGAGTGGTAAACGGAAGTGGTGGACATGCAAGGTTAAACGGAAGTGGTGGACATGGAAAGTTCGCGGCAAAGTTTGGGAGAACAAAACTTTTTAATGATAATTGTTTGAATCATCATGGGACGCAGTCACGTGGTTACATTTTCGGAATCAGAATACAGGTAGTCCCCGACTTATGATGATCCGACTTACGATATTTCTATCTTACGATGGCGATTGTAAAATGTTTTACATCTGGCGCGGCAGGCAAACGCAGCAGCGTACGAGGTACGATGCCTGTAGGTTGGGACGCTGCCGGGATGTTACTGAACGCATCTCCCGCCTTGTGTGGTGATGCCTCTCGCTCTCACCAGCGGTGGACGGAGTTAAGTTGTCTCGGTGTTAGTGCGAATCTTGGCGAGTACAGTACAATATGATACGTTACGATACGTTCAATGCATGGTATGATACGTAGCTTTAGCGATTTAATTTTAAGGTTACCACGATCCGATACCTTCGATGCATGTTGAAAGTTTTTATAGCAGATATGATTGTTTCCTGAAAAAACTTTCTATGAAATTGCAGTTCATATAGGTAGGCTAAGAATTTACCTTGTTTTTTACTTTACATTTTACTGTGCAATACAGTATTGTAATTAATAAATACATACAGTATATAGTGTATACAGTACGGTACTGTATTTTGCTAAATTATCGCCATTCTTTAAGACTCCTGGGTAGGCGAGGTCATCTTCGTATTTTCGACTTACTGATGGGGTCGTCGTAACGCATCTCCATCGTAAGTCGGGGACTACCTGTTTTTATTTTACTGGAGGAATCCGATGAGCTGTAAAGCTCTTTCGCAGACCGTCCAGCAGGGGCACTGAGTAAGAACGTCACAACAACAAGCAGCACAACACACACGAGAGGAGTGCAAAGTACACGAAAGGTAAACAAATCCCCGCGGCCCTCCGATCAAATTGTCACCACTGAACCCCTCACCCCACGCTCCCCCAAACCACGGAGGGCACAATGATCAATTCCTGGGACACTCAACTCGACAGGGGCTATGTTCATGCGCTGTGAACATATGGGCCAATATTAGACAGTCCAGGCCACACAGCGACATTGACAAACAACGTGTTACTGTTGTTGTTGTTGTTGGTGGTGGTGGTGCCACAAAGGTTCACTCACTGCCGGGCCACGTGACGCTCTCATCGTGGAGGTCGACGAGTTCCCACATCACGTGCGTGCCACGTGGTGCGGCGCGATCACGTGCCCGGCAACAAGGGGAGGGGGTGAGTGGGTGGGTGGGGGGCGTGGGGGTGGGACGGGTGGGGGTGGGACGGGTGGGGGCGAGGGTGGGGGAGAGGGTGGGGGGGAGGGTGGGGGAGGGGGCGAGGGTGGGGGGGAGGGTGGGGGAGGGGGCGAGGGTGGGGGGGAGGGTGGGGGAGGGGGCGAGGGTGGGGGAGGGGGCGAGGGTGGGGGGGAGGGTGGGGGAGGGGGCGAGGGTGGGGGGGAGGGTGGGGGAGGGGGCGAGGGTGGGGGAGGGGGCGAGGGTGGGGGAGGGGGAGAGGGTGGGGGGAGAGGGTGGGGGAGGGAGCGAGGGTGGGGGGGGAGGGGGCGAGGGTGGGGGAGAGGGTGGGGGAGGGGGCGAGGGTGGGGGGGAGGGTGGGGGAGGGGGCGAGGGTGGGGGATAGGGTGGGGAGAGGGTGGGGGAGAGGGTGGGGAGAGGGTGGGGGGAGAGGGTGGGGAGAGGGTGGGGGGCGAGGGTGGGGGGCGAGGGTGGGGGGCGAGGGTGGTCCTCTCACCTCGTGGGGGGTCCGCATGAGCTCCGATGACGGG